>NC_064638.1:280081454-280131454 GCF_023864345.2 Schistocerca serialis cubense
TTTAATAGCATCCGATCAATTCAACAACGCGTTACAAGAGACAATACTCCTATTATCAGGTTGCCGATACTCAGTTTGTGGCGTGCAGTAAATAAAATAAAATAAAAAAAGCACGTCGGACTGTGTGTCTTTGTCATAGATAAAATATGCCGTCTCCAACTGTGCATGCGAAGAGTGTCCACTTGATGGTGTCTGAAGGTAGTTATGGGCTGCTATGACCGAGGTACCACTGTGCATTATCGGTTTGTGTTTAAAAAGATGGTATTTATTCGACCACTAGCAATTGCTGGCGTAGAATACTAAAAACTTACAATTCATTCTGGAGCTAGATGCAGGGGAGCACTGAGCCATTGACATTGCGGATTAAGGATATTGTGCGATTAGGTATTTGAAACTGAAAGGTAAACGAGCCCAGTGACGAAGTGATATTATTGGAATTTGTGTTTAACCATGATCGTTGGCAAGAAAAGGTGAGATGAAGAAGCCCCAGCACAGCGTAATTGAGGAACAGGTAATATTTGAAGACAAATGTTTATTTACAATAAAGGAGGCATGGACAAATTAATCTATACCCCAGTACAGCAAAAGTAAGGAAGAGGTACTATTTGACGACAAAGCTTTATTCACGACAAAGGAAGACATATATTAGACTAGTACAAAGGACTTTCAATAATTAAAACAATACTTTTTTTATTCTTAAAGCAAGTTCGTTTTATTCATAGTTTCAGGACATCGTGTTATTCCCCACTCTTCTGGCCTTAAAACCCTATTTTTCGACATAATTTCCGTTCAGTGCAACGGCTTTACGTCCCGTTACTCGTAGGGCCTGTATGCCTCCATGGTACCACTATCCTTCATTAGCGCAAACAGATGGAAGGTGCAAGATCAGAGCTTCTGGGTGGATGAGAAAGAACAATCCAATGGATCCAAGTTTCATAGCCAGTGACAATATCCGACAAAAAATTGCCGCGATCAGCTTCGTAACGCGCAAGCTATTCCACACAGAATGGTCCTTCTTTGCTTCTCTGCTCCCTATACTTCATGAAGTATAGGGGCAGAAGCGGAAATATTTCAAGATGTCCTCCAACAAACTCCACGATTTTTCAACTTAAATTTTCCGGAAATTTATGTCTCATTACTTATTAAAAACCTCTCGTACAAACATGAGGAATTCACGGACAAATTAAGGTACACTCCAAGACGGAAAAGTTAATAAATAAGAATCACTTCAAGACAACCTGATGGTAAAATACGATGATTGATATGTGGGATGACATATTCTAAGAGATTGTGGGGAAGTGACCCGTATGTGCATTTTTATGTTAACGATGTTTCGATACAATGTTGCAACTAAAGGAGGAAATTGTAATTAATGGATGTTTTTTATTGACTGTGAGATATTTACGTTGAGGGGGGATTAACTGAAACGTTAGCAGGAGAACGAGAGAAAACAGTGACTTTTCTTAACTTTTAATGTATTGGTACATGTATTTTTTCGTGCAGATGTATAGTGGGACCCACAGAAATCTGCGCTTATGCTTTATTTTAGAAGTTCAAGGATGACAGAGAGAAATGGAGACACAGTGAAGTAATAAGGAGATATCTGCAACAGTATCTCGGGATAAATTATTTAGTGGATGTAGAAGTATGATACCGTCAATGAGGATGACAAACAGCAACATAAGGACACTACCTGCAGTGAATCTTACCTAACTTACCACCGGCCGGGGTGGCCGAGCGGTTCTAGGCGCTACAGTCTGGAACCGCGCGACCGCTACGGTCGCAGGTTCGAATCCTGCCTCGGGCATGGATGTGTGTGATTTCCTTAGGTTAGTTAGGTTTAAGTAGTTCTAAGTTCTAGGGGACTGAAGACCTCAGAAGTTAAGTCCCATAGTGCTCAGAACCATTTGAACCAATTTGAACCTAACTTACCCAAAACTTAAACATGTTGTAAATATTAAATGATGAGTTGTTACGATCTTATGTTATACTGTTAATGGGATAATGGTCCAATCTAAAATTCAAACTGTAAATTCTATTTCTGTAAAAGTTTTATGTATTGATTAGAATCTATGATGAACATAAGTAACTTTTTAACTTTTGGGTAAACAAATCTATAAATTAGTGTTGTATTTCATTACGAAGTCCTATTATTCAATGTTTGAAGATTTTGGAATATTTAATATTAATGACGGTAGACTACATACGTCGGTTAAAACTTGTTTGAGGAAATGCGAGACAGGACGCAAGCGAGACATACGCGAAGACGACCACTGAGCGTGTTGGCTCTGTTGCTGTGCAGAGCGCTAACAAGAATTAGACGCTGTTGGCACAGCTGGAGCTACGGGACGAGCTACGAGTCTCCAGAATACATAGCTGGCCTCACTAATGCAGCCACAAGCGCGATCTTTTCTTCCGATCAGACATTCCACGCCACACGTGCACCTGTGCGCCCCCCCCCCCCCCCTGCCCCCGCCACCGAGATCCAGTTTACCTGCACCGCCCCTGACAGATGACAGACTGTTAGGCGCCGGTAGGGGCATGTCTCAAAGGAAAACTTAAAGGTAAGCCGCCCATTTTCTGTAGAAACCCACTCCCCTACTTGCCTATATGTCGAGAAATAAACACCTGCAGTCATGCAGCAAAAACACAGGGAACTTTTACTGATGAGCTGCTAATGAACACGTAGGGCCTTCAGTGGAACAATAATCATGTTTTGTTGTCCATGTGATGTGATGAACTTCTATTGTGTTACTGACAAGATTTTCATGGGCTCTGCATTGGGACAGTTTATACGCTGATTTCTGCCCATGAGACAAGATCTGCTGCCGTATTTTCGAACACTATTCCAGTCGATTCACCCAGAGTCTTTTGTAACCTTCCTGACAGGACATAATTTATGCGAGTGAGAGGTCATATACATTGAGCTGACAAGTCATGGGATACTTCCTATCTAAAACCCTCCTTTCGTGGGGTGTAGTGCAGCGACTCAACGTGGCAGGGACTGAACAAGTCGTTGGAAGTCACCTGAACAAATATCGAACTCTGTTGCCTCTATAGACATCTATACTCGCGAGAGTGTTGCCGGTGCTGGACTGTGTGCACGAGCTGACCTCTCTGTTATGTCCAATGAATGTACGATGGCATTCGTGTCGAGCGGTCTGATTGTCCAAATTCTTCACTGGAACTGTCCAGAATGTTTTTCAAATCAGTCGCGAACAGTTGTGCCCCGGTGACATGGCGCTCTGTCATCTATAACATGAAGTCCATCAATGGCTGCAAATAGTCTCCAGGTAGCCAAACATAACAATTTCTAGTCAATGATCAGTTCAGTTACACGAGGGAACTCAGTCTATTCCCTGCAGACACAATCCATACCATCATGGAATAGCATCATGGAGCCATCACCACCTTGCACAGTGCCTTGTTGACAACTTGGTTCCATGGGTTCGTGGGATCTGCGCCACACCCTACATTTCAGCAGGATAATGCACGACCGCATGTTGCAGGTCCTTACCAACTGAAGTCGGGATTCATCTGGCCAGGCCACCGTTTTCCAACCGATATTGTCACGAGGCCAGGAGAAGCGCTGCACGCGACGTTGTACTTAGCAAAGTCACTCGATTAGGTCGTGTGCTGCCAAAGCCGATTAACGTCAAATTTCGCCGCACTGCCCAGACGGATACGTTCGTCGTACGTCCCACATTGCTTTCTGCGGTTATTTCACGTAGTATTGCTGTGTGTTGGCAGTGACAATAGCCAGACGCTGGTGCTCTCGGTCGTTAAGTGAAGGCCGGCGGCCACTGCGTTGTTCGTGGTGAGAGGTGACGGCTGAAATATGGTATTCTCGCCATGCCCTTGCTATGACACTGTAAGAAACACTATCACCAATTTCATCTCGTGACATTCATGCGCAAGTGCTATTGTAGTAACGCCCCACCCCGATCACGCCACGGGAGGGTGCAAAACAGAAGCACTGAGAAAGCACAAACCCCTTTGCTGCTTCGAGTCCCATTCAAATTTCGACAAATGGTTTTACATGGTCCATAGTGGGCCACCTTATATACTAAGGTAAAAATTGGGCCCACACTACACTCCTAACCGAGCGAGATAGCGCAGTGGTTAGCACACTTGACTCGCATTCGGGAGGACGATGGTTCAATCCCGTCTCCGGCCATCGTGATTTAGGTTTTCCGTGATTTCCCTAAATCGTTTCAGGCAAATGCCGGGATGGTTCCTTTGAAAGGGCACGGCCGATTTCCTTCCCAATCCTTCCCTAACCCGAGCTTGCGCTCCGTCTCTAATGACCTCGTTGTTGACGGGACGTTAAACACTAACCACCACCACCACTACACTCCATGGGCGTCAGATGAAGTTGAATGGCGTTCCAAGCCCATGGTGTCCTCAGAGCGGGGTTTAAATGCACAGGGGGTGGTAACAGTGACGAACTTTGACAGGAGCGTCGTCTTGTTGCTCATCACAAGGCAGACTTTCGCTCTCGACGGCGAAATGTGTGGCAATCAACGCCCCAAGGGAAGGCGTGGTTTCATTGACGCTCTCTGCGCCACCTTCCGAGGCCTTTTCCTGTCGATTCTGAGCAGTGTTGAGTCTGAAATGTTTCCCCCACCCACTCGTAAGAAAACCATGTTATTTGAATGCTGTTCTGACCTCCATCGCAAGAAAGCAAAAGAAGGTGTTTGTGTGTTTGCATTCCTAAGAGATCAAACTGCTGAGGTCATCGGTCCCTAGACTTACACATTGATTAACTACCTTAAACTAACTTATGTCAACAACAACACCACACACACACACACACACACACACACACACACACACACACACACACACACACACACATGCCCGAGGGAGGACTCGAACCTCCAGCGGAAGGGGCCGCGCAGTCCGTGACATGGCGCCTCTAACCTCGCGGCCATTCCGCGCTTGAAGGGGTTTATTCGTTTATTCATATAGTTTACAATGACATTTTACGGCATATTTGAAGACTTCATATATAAAAGGTAAAATTTACACAAAATGTGCGTAATATAAACAAGCAAACAAACAATCTAGAGAAAATATTATAACTGAATATATAGGTCTCTTAACCATTCTACAGCTCTTTGTATCACCAAATGCAGCTCGCTGACTCTACAAGGAAATTTTCGTAGTACCCACTCTTCAATGACATGCTGCTTAGTTTGCACACGATGACCACAGTCACACACGTCGGGGCATCTTTGAACCCCCATTCATACAAACAGGTACCACATCTTCCATGCCCTGCATGGAATCGATTTAGGAGTGTCCGTAGTTTTCCGGGAAGACCAAATCCATTCACACGTTAGTTAGGGTCAGTTATAAGACGAGAATTAATCGGAGGAAACTTCTGGCAAACCTCTTTCCATTCTTGACGAACACCACACACAGGAGGCGCATCTTGCTTGGTCAGAGTGGATTTCTAGATTTGAGTCTTCTGGCAGGTGTATTGTGTAGTTGATTTTATAGAAATGGGTTCTGGTGAGTGAAACACTTTTCAAACTCTCGTATTACTGCTGCTTCTCGTCTTATTGATGGGGCTGCAACATTACGTAACGCCGCCAGTCATGGAAGTGGTGTAGATTTAGTAGTGCAAGTGATTATTCTCATTGCTTGATGCAATTTGACGTCAAGTATACGTACATACGCACTATTTCTTCATACTGGAGCACAGTATTCTGCCGTGAAGTAAACGAATGCCAATATACCAGTACGAAGAGTATCTGCATTTGCATCCCATTCTGACCCAGTACCAGTTCTGGTGTTCACTTTTTTTCTAAATGGTTCTTAAAGGTATAAAATGACCACCAACTATTTTGGGTATTGGTTGTGTTCCAGGAGGCGTTTTCGAAGACCACCACCAACTGGTGCTGCAACATAGTAAACGTGGTCACTACAACTTTAAATAAGGGTTTATATGTGGGTAAGAGGAAGTATGGCGACATTTCCAATCGTGTGACACGTCCATGAAACTTGGTGCTAATGTGACATCATTAACCCACCTTAAAGCTCACATGAATTTCTGAGCTATGGTCATTTTTCGCATTTTCCAGCATCTTGCTGTTTGAAGCCTCACTGAACACAAGGGCGTCGCGCTTTTGCACTGACACAGAGGAAGGTTGTAGGCACCTTTGAGCCAAGTATCAGACTTCCGCTTCGCAATGGGAGACACTTACGGGGCTTTGAAAAAGTAATCCTTTAATTTTGTTGGGCCTTGCAATTCGTACTATGCATTTCACGTAAAATTTGACGATTGCTTAAGTGATAAATGTCTTCTTAAATAGCACGGTGCAGCAAGTTCTTTGTCAGGAAGATTGTCCTGGTCTCTACGTCCTGAACAACTCTTGCTTGCCATAACTTTTAAATAAGGCGGTATATTACTATCAATTCTGGTGGCGCAAGAAGTGCACAAATTCTGTGTCAGACACGCATACTTCCTTCCAAGATGCGTTTCAAAAGCTTACATCCGCTATCAGTGGGTACAAGAGTATTTATTTTCCTCGATGCTTCACACTTACGCTCCATATATATTTGATGTTTCAACAAAAAGCACAGTGAAGATCGTTATGTATATACGTTAGTATAACTGAATATTACATATAAACACAACACATGGGATTAAACGTGATAGGGACTGTCAGCAGTCATCCTAGAAAATAGAAAAATATATTCAAGACTAATATTGGGTCGTTTTAATAAAAATTTTACACGCCACTCTATTCCCAACAATTTCACTTTCAATTCCAATTATGTAGTCTTATGTGCACCAAAATTTGGGTGAAACAGCATTCCAGAGTTGAGCTTATTTTTACATGGCACGCCCTTTTCACCATCATATGCTCCTCGATGTGCTAGGTGTGTCTCACTCTACAATATTATGCTCTCGGTAGTACGTTCACAAAGTTTTGTTCAGATTCTCCACACGTTTCCTAGTTAAGCAGTAGGTGTCTCAGCTGCATAGTATTTCTCCCCAGATATAAAGCCGTACGTGTACAAAGTTTGCTTCAGATTCCTTCGGTGATCCAAAATCATCGCCTATTTTTACGTGCAATCTCTTTCGTACCACCCACCACTCTCACAGTTGCTGGCGGTATCTAGCATCACAGTATTTTTTTTCCAAGCAGTAAACTGTATGAGTGTAAAGTTTCGTCGATTTACTTCTTAGGTTTCCGAACGCCCACCCCTACCCCCGGAAAATAGAGTGCTGCGCAGATACTGCTACCGCTCAAGACGTAACACTCATTTTACTTCTTAACCGGTTCAAGAGTACAAACGAGGTTTTCGGCGAATGGTAATATGTACACTGATCAACGAAAGAGATGAGCAGATATGCAAGAGATCACCATGTATCCTACTTTACAGAGCAGACGACCCCCACGTTCTGTGAAGAGTCGTGGACGTCAAACCATTCTGCGCTTAGTGGTAGTTTCACTGCCTTTCTATCCGTAGATGCTCACGACAGTAGCATGTGAACATCCGAAAAGCTTCGCTGTGTTCGAGATACTCGTTCACAGCCTTAGCATAATAATAATATGCGCTTTGTCAAAGTTGCTTATCTCAGTGGATTTCCCCATTTGCAGACCGTGTCTTCGCTATGGTGATGTCTCGTCGGTGTCTGCTCTGCTTGCATGTTTCTATTACCGTTTCAGATGTCCGAAAAGCCACCACGCGGCATCCAACGTCGTGGTGAGCAGTGGCCATAATGTTCTGACTGATCAGTTTAGAGGGAACATAATTACATCATATCTTGTACAGACCGAGATATTGATGCAAATATGGTTTTTTAAATGCAGTAACACACATTCTTAAGGGCAATGGAAAACTTGTCAACAGATAGGCTTAGTGATATAACATTTCTTGTTGTTGCTGTAAAAACGTTTGGACTTCTTGTTGTTGCTGTAAAAACGTTTTGCAAAGTATCCGAGAAACATCCTCATACTAAAAGAAAATTCTACCGGGATTGGCTATTTCGGTGTAAATACAACGAGTGGGGATCTCTTGCCAGGATCTGTTGTTATATGCAGCAGGGAGATTTGTTTTCTCCTAGCCCACATGACAAAGATACAGGATCAACTACCTAAGTTTTAGAAAATTTGGAAATGTGTGGTAAGGTCTTATGGGACCAAACTCCTGAGGTCATCGGTCCCTAAGCCTACACACTACATAATCTAACTTAAACTAACTTAAGCTAAGGGCAATACACACACCCATGCCCGAGGGAGGACTCGAACCTACGACGGGGGAAGCCGCACGGACCGTGACAAGGCGCCCCAGACTGCGCGGCTACGAGTTTTGTAAATAGAAGTATCTGCTGACTTTCAACATATTGGATGGCGCTATGGGAAACTTCTTCAACCGTATGTACGACATCGTGTTTAAGTGAATAGCTTTTGTGGAAACAAGTATACACGCAGAAGGCTTTTTACAGTGACCGAGCCTGGCATGAGAGCGCCACTTGGCGGTGTTTACACGGTAATAGCCATTTGCGGCCACCTTGATTTGCAGTTTTTCCGGTCTCGGAAACTGACATACGGGCGGGAGAACGGTGTGCTGACCACATGACCCTCCATATCCGTATCCAGTGACGCCTATGGGCTGAGGATGACACGGCGGCCGGTCGCTACCGTTAGGCCTTCACGGCCTGTTCGGGAGGAGTTTAGTTTAGTTTTTAGTTTTATGATTTGCAGTTTTAGACATTTCTCGGGTATTTTTTCGAAGAGTATCGACAACACTATAAATAAAATTTGTGTCACTCTACTCAACTGTTCTAGATATTTAGAAAGACATTAATAAAAAGAATTCTATTTTTACTAAACACTAGCTTCTGTATCTCAGTTGATATGATAGATGAGACGGTTAACAGCACAAGAAAAGAAAACTTTATTTTAGACTGTTAAACCGATTATGAAATAAAAGGGCTGTTACGTCTTATGCAAGTCTGTATATACACAGTGTGTCTCAGTTCCGTTAAGAAAGTGGCTATGAAAAATAAAAGTCATAGATTATTTTCACTAAATTCAAAACAATCTCCCCCGGAATCAATACACAGCTGAAATCATTTTAAAAATGTTTTGAAACAGTCACTCTAGTCCTTTCTTGGAGTTGCATTTAGTACTGGAGCACAATTTTCTTGCACGTCCTTAAGTGCACCATAACAGTGTCCTACCATTCCCAACTTCAATTTGGGGAACAAACAGAAGTCAGCTGTGGCGAAATCCAGTGAATACGGTGGGTTATCCAAGAACATGATCCGTTTAGTGGCCGAAAACTCGCATATAATCTTCGCTGCGTGAGCTGCATGGCTCGCGTGGAGGAGTAACCAGGAACCTGACTCTCGGTATTCGAGTCGAATTCGATGAATTCTCCGGTACAAATGATGGAGGACTCAAAAAACTAGACCTTGCCTAACTGCTCCACCGCTATTTTCGGGCAAGTGTCAGACTCATACTGTTACATTCCAGGCCAGGATGACCTTCCACGCAGCTGTTTCTCAAAGTTCAAGGATGGTAACGCAGCAGCTCGCCACGAGATATCATGGCAGTTCGGAATTTGACGTAAGCAGTCCTAGCGCGACTGGGACACACCGTGTGTTGTCACTACACTGTCAGGATTGAGTTGCCGCTCGACTAAAGAATGTACCAGGATAGTTCATCGTTCACCCGCCTGATGTACGGAGGAGGAAATGACGTTACACAAAGAATAAAAAGGAAAAATGCTGTAATGTGTTGTGCGAACCCACCTGACGAGGGCGAAGACCCACTTGTTTACGGGCACGGTGCGCAGCCGGCCCTCCCTGAGCGCCTTCAGGTTCTTGGCCTTGGCCATCATGCGGTACACCCTCCAGTGGCTGCCCGCCTCCTCCAGCTGTTTCTCCAGGTTCAGCACTCTGTGGTCTTTGCTCACCGGCAGCCACGTGTCGACGCTCGTAGAGAAGCCTGCACATGAGAGCACGTGGGTCTAGGTTCAACAGTTTTTTTTTTTACTTTATTGTTATTTTGACAATTGAACAATCAGGTAGGCTGGCAGCAGCACAATACGCCGCTCTTCAGCCGAGGAGAGTACAAAGAGATAAACAGAGAAGAGACATCACTTAGAAAAACGGTGGGAAAAAACAGTAGACACATGAACATAAAAACACAAGAAGCCGTTCACACTCGATGACAATCCACACTACGAACTGTGGACACGACGCACAAACACTGAAGAATACGATGGCACTGGTGAACAATGGAGTGTGACGGTGAACACTGAACAATAAACATGACGGCACACACGATACATCGATGGCGGTGATCTCCGGCGTGCGAATGTCCACTGAGCGTGTGCGAGTCCGGGGACCTGCCAAGAGGGGAACAGGGGTGAGGTGGGGGAGAGGGGAGAAAAAAAAGGATTCCAGTGGCTTAGGAGACGGGGGCAGGAGGAGAGGGACAGGGGAGGGGAGGCCCAGGGGAGGAGGGGGGAGAAAAGGAGGAGGGAGGGAAAAGGGAGAGAAGGGAGGGAGGGAGCCCAGAGGTGTAAGTACAGGAGGAGGGCGGGAGGATCAAAGTTGGTAGGAGGGGTAGATGGAGGGGAGGAGGGCATCGTCAGGGAGAGGGAGCTGGCGGAAGCCACCTTGGGAGAGGGTAAGGAGGGTGGAGAGATAGAGACCGGGCGGGACATGGGAATACAGGCGCGGCAGCGGGCGGGGATGGGAGAGGATCGGGGATACGAGCGGGTGAGGAGGATCAAGTTTACAGGAGGTGTACAGTATCTGTATCCTTTCAAGGAAAAGGAGGAGGTGGGGGAAGGGGATGAGATCATACAGGATCCGCGTGGGGAAGGGGAGACGGATGCGATAGGCGAGGCGGAGAGCATGGCGTTCAAGGATTTGGAGGGAGTCATAAAAGGTAGGGGGAGCGGAGATCCATGCTGGATGGGCATAACAAAGGATAGGGCGGATGAGGGATTTATAGGTGTGGAGGATGGTGGAGGGGTCCAGACCCCACGTACGGCCGGAAAGGAGCTTGAGGAGACGAAGTCAGGAACGTGCCTTGGCTTGGATTGTCTGGAGATGGGGAGTCCAGGAGAGGCGACGGTCGAGGGTGACGCCAAGGTACTTAATTGTGGGAGTGAGGGCGATGGGACGGCCATAGATGGTGAGATAGAAATCAAGGAGGCGAAAGGAAGGGGTGGTTTTGCCTACAATGATCGCCTGGGTTTTGGTAGGTTCAACAGCTGGTTCTCAGAAATCTTTGTATGGGGCACAGTTTTAGTGACTGGGAATAATTTACGAATGGAGGCATGCAAGGTATAATTTTGGGTCTACTTCTACAGGGTGGTTCATTCATCGTGACCGGGCCAAATATCTCACGAAATAAGCGTCAAACGAAAAAACTACAAAGTCGAAACTTATCTAGTTTGAAGGGGGAAACCAGATAGCGCTATGGTTGGCCCGCTAGATGGCGCTGCCATAGGTCAAACGGATATCAACTGCGTTTTTTTCAATAGGAACCCACAGTTTTATTACATATTATTGTAGTACATAAAGAAGTACGAATGTTCCTGTTGGACCACTTTTTTCGCGTTGTGATAGATGGCGCTATATTAGTAACAAACATATGGCTCACAATTTTAGACGAACAGATGGTAACAGGTAGATTTTTAAATTAAAAAACAGAACATTGGTACGTTTGAACATTTTATTTCGGTTGTTCCAATGTGATAGATGTACCTTTGTGAAGTTATCATTTCTGAGAACGCATGCTGTTACAGCGTGATTACCTGTAAATGCCACATTAATGCAACAAATGCTCAAAATGATGCCCGTCAACCTCAATGCATTTGGCAGTACGTGTAGTGACATTCCTCTCAACAGCGAGTAGTTCGCCGTCCGTAATGTTCGCACATGTATTGACTGCGCTGACGCATGTTGTCAGGCGTTGTCGGTGGATCACGATAGCAAATATACTTCAACTTTCCCCACAGAAAGAAATCCGGGGACGTCAAATCCAATGAACCTGCGGGCCATGGTATGGTGCATCGACGGCCAATCCACCTGTCATGAAATATGCTATTCAATATCGCTTCAACCGCACGCGAGCTATGTGCCGGACATCCATCATGTTGGAAGTACATCGCCATTCTGTCATGCAGTGAAACATCTTGTAGTAACATCGGTAGAACATTACGTAGGAAATCAGCGTACATTGCACCATTTAGATTGCCATCGATAAAAAGGGGGCCAATTATCCTTCCTCCCATAATGAGGCACCATACATTAACCCGACAAGGTCGCTGATGTTCCACTTGTCGCAGCCATCGTAGATTTTCCGTTACCCAACAGTGCATATTATGCCGGTTTACGTTACCACTGTTGGTCAATGATTCTTCGTCGCTAAATAGAACGCGTGCAAAAAATCTGTCATCGTCCCGTAATTTCTCTTGTGCCCAGTGCAGAACTGTACACGACTTTCAAAGTCGTTGCCATGCAATTCCCGGTGCATAGAAATATGGTACAGGTGCAATCGATGTTGATGTAGCATTCCCAACACCGACGTTTTTGAGATTCCCGATTCTCGCGCAGTTTGTCTGCTACTGATGTGCGGATTAGCCGCGACAGCAGCTAAAACACCTACTTGTGCATCATCATTTGTTGCAGGTCGTGGTTGACGTTTCACATGTGGCTTTCCTTAAATAACGTAACTATCCGGCGAACGGTCCGGACACTTGGAAGATGTCGTCCAGGATATCGAGCAGCATACATGGCACACGCCCGTTGGATATTTTGATCACAATAGCCATACATCAACACGATATCGACCTTTTCCGCAATTGGTAAACGGTCCATTATAACACGGGTAATGTATCACGAAGCAGATACCGTTCGCTCTGGTAGAATGTTACGTGATACTACGTACGTATACATTTGTGACTATTACAGCGCCATCTGTCACAAAGCGAAAAAAGTGGTCCAACTAAAACTTTCATATTTCCTTACGTACTACACGAATATGTAATAAAAATGGGAATTTCTATTTAAAAAAAACGCTGTTGATATCCGTTTAACCCATGGCAGCGCCATCTAGCGGGGCAACCATAGCGCCATCTGGTTTCCCCCTTCAAGCTAGACGAGTTTCGTTCTTTCTTGTTTTTTTCGTTTGATGCTTGTTTCGTGAGATATTTGGCCCGGTCACTATCAATGGACCACCCTGTATACGTCAACGAAGTTCCACTTTACGCAATTGCTCCTTTTCGCAGGGGACACAAATTGTTGACAACATTTTACCAAGAATTAATGAATAGTTCTCTGAAAGTAGAGCCTCACTTAATTACAATAATTAAAAAATTATATAAAATAACACAAATGTGCTATATGCTCTTCTGTACACGAAGGAGGATAACACAAACAACTAATTATGCTCATTTTGGTAACTACACGGGTATTAACACCAGGAAATGTTGGAGGAAACTCTTTTTAACTCGCCGCATGAATATGCCTTGGTGATAAACTGTTTCTAGACAATTACCGCAGCACACCATTCTATTTTACGCATTTGAAACATACGACAAAACTACACTGCTGGCCATTAAAATTGCTAAACCACGAAGATGACGTGCTACAGACGCGAAATTTGACCGACAGGAAGAAGATGCTGTGATATGCAAATCATTAGCTTTTCAGAGCATTCACACAAGGTTAGCGCCGGTGGCGACATCTACAACGTGCTGACATGAGGAAAGTTTCCAACCGATTTCTCATACACAACAGCAGTTGACCGACGTTGCCTGGTGAAACGTTGTTGTGATGCCTCGTGTAAGGAGGAGAAATGCGCACCATCACGTTTCCGACTTTGATAAAGGTCGGATTGTAGCCTATCGCGATTGCCGTTTATCGTATGGCGACATTGCTGCTCGCGTTGGTCGAGATCCAATGACTGTTAGTAGAGTATGGAATCGGTGGGTTCAGGAGGATAATACGGAACGCCGTGCTGGATCCCAACGGCCTCGAGTCACTAGCAGTCGAGATGACAGGCATCTTATCCGCATGGCTGTAACGGATCGTGCAGCCCACGTCTCGATCCCTGAGTCAACAGATGGGGAAGTTTGCAAGACAACAACCATCTGCACGAACAGTTCGACGACGTTTGCAGCAGCTTGGACTATCAGCTCGGAGACCATGGCTGAGGTTACCCTTGACGCTGCATCAGAGATAGGAGCGTGTGCGACGGTGTACTCAACGACGAACGTGGGAGAACGAATGGCATAACGTCATTTTCTCGGGTGAATCCAGGTTCTGTTTACAGCTTCATGATGGTCGCATCCGTGTTTGGCGACATCGCGGTGAACGCACATTGGAAGCGTGTATTCGTCATCGCCATACTAGCGTATCACCCGGCGTGATGGTATGAGGTGCCATTGGTTACGCGTTGCTGTCACCTCTTGTTCGCATTGGCGGCACTTTGAACAGTGGACGTTACATTTCAGATGTGTCACGACCCGTGGCTCTACCCTTCATTCGATCACTGCGAAACCCTACACTTCAGCAGGATAATGCACGACCGCATGTTGCAGGTCCTGTACGGGCCTTTCTGGACACAGAAAATGTTCGACTGCTGCCCTTGCCAGCACATTCTCCAGATCTCTCACCAGTTGAAAACGGCTGGTCAATAGTGGCCGAGCAACTGGCACGTCGCAATACGCCAGTCACTACTCCCCATGAACTGTGGTATGGTCTTGAAGCTGCATGGGCAGCTGTACCTGTACACTCCATCCAAGCTCCGTTTGGGTCAATGCCCAGGCGTATCAAGGCTGTTATTACGGCCAGAGGTGGTTGCTCTGGGTACTGATTTCTCAGGATCTATGCATCCAAATTGCGTGAAAATGTAATCACATGTCAGTTCAAGTATAATATATTTATCCAATGAATACCCGTTTATCATCTGCATTTTTTCTTGGTGCAGCAATTTTAATGGCCAGTAGTGTACTGTGAAGAACACTATGAAAGAAATATTACTTATGTCAAGGTATTACCTTGATTGAGAGGAAAAAAGTCATAAGAAGGGTTCTGCTAATTCACTACGTGCCCCGTATGACTTCGAAGTGTTGGCGTATGTCGCGAGTGTCGACACGGTACCTGAGCAATCCGTTACAGACAGCTGTGAAGTGAACACGGCAGCTTGTCACAAGTTAACAGACACTGAACAAGACGCACGTGTTACAGCGTATCGGAAATTACACACGAATTCGGGATTCCATCGTCAACAACAGCTGGGGTTGACAATCAGTATTGCAGAGGCAATGCGACACAGGACGACAGCAAGTATTTCGCGAACGGAGCAATGTGGGGCAACAGACAATATACTGTTAGCCAGATCGCCGTGTATTGCTATATAGGACTGCAGGAAGCCGTTTCTAGTAGAACTATCAGGAGGTAAAACCACCGCACACGCTTCAACAGGTGAATACCGAAATCATAAGCAGTGCGCTTCCCCAACTTTAGTCATTCAGTGGTATAAATAAACAAAAATAAAGCTCTGTAACTCTGGGGAACCCAAAACGTTTTCTATAATCGTCCCAATTTCACAACAGCCAATAACTGAAAACGACTGTACGTTTTTATAGTGGCAGTTATGAATATGTCGTCTGTTAACGATTCGCTATAGACAGCTTTACGCCTCAGATGAGATGACCCTACTGTTGGTGGTGTCACAACACCGCCATTTAATCGTCCACGCCTACCTTCGCCAACAGAGACGAAGTCTGCTGTCGCCGCATTATTAGTCAGACTCTGGGTTCAAAGCGCCATCATTTATCTTGATAGCAGTCAGTTTTATTTTGAGACTTACATGTTGCTGCTGGTCCTCAGATGGGATCTTCTTGCAGCAGTCAGTGATGTAACGATTGGTTTCGAATTCATGCTTCCGATTATCAAAAAATATTATATTAGAAACATCACGGACCTCTTAGTGGAACAACCGGGAAGTACGATCAGATGCAAAAGAGCCATTAACCAATAGCTAACACTTTAAATCTTAGTTAGATGGACACTAATAAGAGTGTGCTGAGGCGTTGAGATCTCTGTGTAACAAGAAAAAGAGAAGTAATGTATGAAGGTATCTAGTTTCCAAGTAAGAAAAAAGGAAGAAAGTGTAAGTGATATCAAGAATTCCATGTGATAAAGAAAGACTAAACTATAACATCTGAAGTTGACAGTGACTGTAACACTTTTGATGTAACTAATAAACTGCGATTTATTATCGGGAGAGACTTTGGTTTTTTTTTTTTTTTTTTTTTTTTTTACATTTGAGTCTTGCCTACTGGTTACCTATTTAATTATTAGTTGTTATATAGGGATACAGTATAATTTGCAACTGTTACCTTGTACCTCACAACGCATAGGAATCGACAATGGAGCACTCTCTAATACGACAGTTTTATCATGGTAAGAAACTTCCATGATGAACAGTCGACCACTTTAATGAGAATCAACAAAGGACATTAAGGTTGGATATCCATTTTGTTAATGATATGGAACTTAGCATAAAGCTAAGACGATGTACTGTGTAGCCAATAAACTTTGCTCTTCAAGAAGAAATAGTTTCCAGCAAACTACAATGAATATATTGTGTTTAATATTTGCGTGATAATAATACACTCCTGGAAATGGAAAAAAGAACACATTGACACCGGTGTGTCAGACCCACCATACTTGCTCCGGACACTGCGAGAGGGCTGTGCAAGCAATGATCACACGCACGGCACAGCGGACACACCAGGAACCGCGGTGTTGGCCGTCGAATGGCGCTAGCTGCACAGCATTTGTGCACCGCCGCCGTCAGTGTCAGCCAGTTTGCCGTGGCATACGGAGCTCCATCGCAGTCTTTAACACTGGTAGCATGCCGCGACAGCGTGGACGTGAACCGTATGTGCAGTTGACGGACTTTGAGCGAGGGCGTATAGTGGGCATGCGGGAGGCCGGGTGGACGTACCGCCGAATTGCTCAACACGTGGGGCGTGAGGTCTCCACAGTACATCGATGTTGTCGCCAGTGGTCGGCGGAAGGTGCACGTGCCCGTCGACCTGGGACCGGACCGCAGCGACGCACGGATGCACGCCAAGACCGTAGGATCCTACGCAGTGCCGTAGGGGACCGCACCGCCACTTCCCAGCAAATTAGGGACACTGTTGCTCCTGGGGTATCGGCGAGGACCATTCGCAACCGTCTCCATGAAGCTGGGCTACGGTCCCGCACACCGTTAGGCCGTCTTCCGCTCACGCCCCAACATCGTGCAGCCCGCCTCCAGTGGTGTCGCGACAGGCGTGAATGGAGGGACGAATGGAGACGTGTCGTCTTCAGCGATGAGAGTCGCTTCTGCCTTGGTGCCAATGATGGTCGTATGCGTGTTTGGCGCCGTGCAGGTGAGCGCCACAATCAGGACTGCATACGACCGAGGCACACAGGGCCAACACCCGGCATCATGGTGTGGGGAGCGATCTCCTACACTGGCCGTACACCACTGGTGATTGTCGAGGGGACACTGAATAGTGCACGGTACATCCAAACCGTCATCGAACCCATCGTTCTACCATTCCTAGACCGGCAAGGAAACTTGCTGTTCCAACAGGACAATGCACTTCCGCAAGTATCCCGTGCCACCCAACGTGCTCTAGGAGGTGTAAGTCAACTACCCTGGCCAGCAAGATCTCCGGATCTGTCCCGCATTGAGCATGTTTGGGACTGGATGAAGCGTCGTCTCACGCGGTCTGCACGTCCAGCACGAACGCTGGTCCAACTGAGGCGCCAGGTGGAAATGGCATGGCAAGCCGTTCCACAGGACTACATCCAGCATCTCTACGATCGTCTCCATGGGAGAATAGCAGCCTGCATTGCTGCGAAAGGTGGATATACACTGTACTAGTGCCGACATTGTGCATGCTCTGTTGCCTGTGTCTATGTGCCTGTGGTTCTGTCAGTGTGATCATGTGATGTATCTGACCCCAGGAATGTGTCAATAAAGTTTCCCCTTCCTGGGACAATGAATTCACGGTGTTCTTATTTCAATTTCCAGGAGTGTATGTACCTTTCATTAAACCAAAGTGCATCACTGAAGTTATACAACATCAAGCTGAAGCCACACATGGTCATAAGTAAATGCCAGTTGTGGCAATGTTATAAATTGTTGAACTGAATGAGAGAAGGGGTCTCATTTACGATTTAGTGATGGGTATAAGATTGACAAGGATTTTAGAGCATAATTGGATCTTATAAACTCACTTGCAAGGGCAATATGACAGAGGGCCAGAGTATCCTCAACTAGGCCAGAAGTGGCTGATACCACCTAACTGTTGGTAGAAAGCCTACATAGCCCCTGATTAAGCTTGTAACATGAATGGAATACTCATAAAAATCTTTCAATGCAACAGATTCTTAAATAACACTATTTCACTCAAATGACAATAAATCGAAGACATAAAGAAACAAAATCCCAAGATAATAAATAGAAGCAAGAGCTATTCTGTATTAGTGTGCAATTCATTTTCTTTGAAATAATGTTAAGAGACAGATCTAGTAAACAACGTATTATTATCAAGAATAGTATTTACATCAGATAATGGACATCAGACAGTGGACATTAAATCAAAATGATTTACTTAAAAGGAGAAAACTAAAATATGTCATAGTTACGAAAAGGTAATCACTTGTGTGAAACAAACTGCAGGTTGTTGTAAAATCAGATTTCACTTCATTCATGAAATGTTGAACAAATATAACACATTTTTAGTCAGTGTTAAATATCAGCAGATAGTTACATAAACCGTAAGAGATTAACAGTACCTTAATAAGATTAAGTTAAACCCAAAAGGTATATGGCATTGTGAATATACTTAATGACAAATGTCAAGAGTGTGCTTGTTTCAGTCATTTGTTCTAAAGTCATGCTATATATATTTGTTGTATAACCCAGCTTATGCTAAGCTAATAGTTGGACGCAAAATATATAATTTGATCACGGTATTAAAATAAAAAACGATGCATAGTGCATTACTTATTAAGTTCTACATAAATGAGGAAACTAATGTGGACAGTTTTAAGAGTTGTGAAATTTATGGAACACAAATGGTTCTTAATCTAATGAAAAATAAATACTTAAGACTTCTGGAAAGCTCAAATTCGATTAGGGTTGATTGTGCATAGTTAATAACGAATTTTTGAGATCATATATCGTGAAGCTGGTTGCTGAGATTTGTAGTGATATAGAATTTGTGTTCTACCATCAAAGACATTGCCACTCGTGATATTTTGTAAGGTATGATGCACAGTGCTTTTTATAATAAAAGTAGGTACTGATTTTATCAAATGATAGTTATTTAATGAAAACTACGATGTTTCCGTTTGCTTTTTTGCTGCATTTATGTTGCGGAGGACTGGTGAGCATCGAAGGTTGCGATTCATGTGGTACAGGAATTTCACGTCGTCATATTCAGTATTTACCTGGTCAACGACCATCCATTGCAACAAAAACTCAGGCTGTACCCAGTGAAATTTATTGTGAAGATAAAAAATAATCGTTGCGTTACACGTATTCCCTGAAGTACGTAATAAGAAGTTTATTTTCAAATGTGTTTGTATGATCAACTAACGACGTACAATGAGAGGAGTATACAGGGTATACAGGGTGATTACGTGATGATGTTACTAACTTTCAGGGATGATGGAGAAGGGACAATGTATCAATTTGAGGTGAGGGACCCTGCTCCAGAAATGATCGTTCCGAAAGTTATAAGCAAAAATCGTTCTGATGTCTCTGTTAATGTACCTACCGCAAGTTCTTTGCTTGTCATATTTTGAGGAGGAGGTGGTATGGACCAAAACAAGAAAACATCGTCTGGTAAAGATGGGATCTAAAATGCAGTCATTCAGAGCTATGAGCACTTGCTCAGTAGAAGAGATACGTTTCAGAGTAAGTAAAGTTGAAGAAATGCTCAGATCTGTTAAGGAATTCATTTTAGAGCTCATGTTTGCCAAACATTTTTTTCTTGTTTTTATGTATACTACCCTTTCTGAAAGTTGCCTACCTTACAGTCTTAGAGACAACAGTACTGGTACATGTAATCCACTGTTAGAGATCACAGAACGATTCGACTCGATCATTTCCAGAGCAGGGTCCTTACTTCAAATTGATATACAGTATTTACTCTTCTCATTATTCCTTAAAGTCTGTAACATCATCACGGAATCGCCTCGTACAAATGGGGATAACTACAAAAAGTGGGAAGGGCACGTCTGGTTTTGAAGTAGCTCCCTCAGATACATTAGCAAAATAGTAATTGGTCCTCCTAAGGACGAATTGAGATGAATTTGGATGAAAGGTATTGTGCTCTAACTGCTAGAAATAACAACAAAGTAAATTAATGTGGAAATCATTCAATTTAAATTTGACTGGTTGCACAAAAATCATCGATTCACGAAGTGTAGTTGGGTCTTAGATTAAAGACTATCGTTCGTCGTCCATATAACGAATAAAATCAACAACCGTACAACGATTTGTGACAAAGATTATAACGAAAAGTATTTTCCTTTTTAGTCAAACGAGGCGAACCGGCAAACCATTACTGAATTAACGACGTACAACCAAAGGGAAATTACGTATTAAATGAATTTGTAGTTAAGACGTGACGTACATAGTCAATACGTTATGACGATACATCACCCAAAACGTGAAGTTAAAAAGTTTATTTGAGTGCGGTCCGTGTACGTGTGTGCCGTTTAATAGTGTAATGATACGTTCAGTGCACAATTTAAGCCAAATTCGAGAATGTTATAAACTTACTAGTGTATTCATATACATCGCCCGTATCGCGCATCCTGGACCAGAAAGATCGTGTATTTGCTCAGGAGACGGTGATCAGTAGATGTCTGTAGGTTTGTTGCAATAGCGACTCAGATTTATATTCAAGTATAGGGTATGAACAGTGCTGTCTGTGAGAAAGTAGAAACTCGTGAGAAAGAAGAAACTCGTGAGAAAGAAGAAACTTTCAGAAAAGAATTGCTATTGCCAGAACTGTGTTACTTCCATCAGTACAACAACACGCATTCTCTGCGCGTCTAACCTTTATAGAGGGTGTTTAAAGATAGAGAGCGTAATTTCGGGAATGTATTCCCCATATGTAGACCATAAAAAATTTAAGTACAAAATTTTTCCGGAATTCCTTAGTTTCGGTGTTTGGCGGGCGGAATAGTGATACTTACCACAACGTTTATTCCCATTGATAGTTGCCATAACAGATGATATTACTGGGATAAGTAATTCCGCGGTGAAGGATACACTGAGTATTTGCATTCTCATATCAGGAGCTGGCATCAATGTACTCCTTCTAAGGTAATGCAGCACTGGCTCGCCGTTTGTACAAATATTGCATATACCAAGATTGGAAGGCATTTGAACGTATCCATTGCTGTCTGTGCGCTCGTGGAAAGTTTACACTCCCTGGTCTGGAGAGGGGACTACCAAAATCCACAACTCCAAATGTGGAGGAGGCACATACGATCCCCCTTATCAGTACACGAAGGATAATGTTGCAAGTGAATGTTAATCATATGGTTGTCTGGAGACTGTACAGGCCCCATCACCAGCAGATTGCCCTGTACCATTTACGTTGTCAGAGATTCTTGCAGCAGTGCGCAATTTTCTTGTCTTGGCATTATTCACACATGCAGTGCGGGTCACATGAGGTGATATTAAGTACTTTCACAATCGGAATGTAAAATTGTTCCATCTGATCATCAACTGCAGCTTCCCCTCAACACGTGGCCCGGTATCGTTGGTGATTGGCTAGTTGGACCCCAGGTACTTGTAAGCAGATTTACAGGACAGGCAGATACCTACTTCCTGGAACACCATAGCGCATGTTTTGGATGACACTCCACTGATCATTCGTCAACAAGTTCACTCCATGCACAGTGGCTCTCCTGCGCACTTCAGTAATACTGCTCACCCGTACTTGGACGAAATGTTTTCTAATCAACGGATAGGTAGAGGTAGCTCAACTGCTTGCACTTACAAAGTTCACAATTTGGACCCTAAGGATTTCTACTTGTGCGGCCATTTGAAATCATTTATGTATTCGTCTCCGGTGGCTGACAGGGAATTTCTTTGTAATCAAAATGTGGCAGGTTGCCAGAAAATTCGCAATATGTCCGCAGGCCCATGAGACATCGATTTGAGGCCTTTGTTCAAACAAGAGGTGCACATTCTTAACATCGTCTGTAAAGGCAACGAACTGCGGGAAGGATATAACTTTTTTGAAAGCGGAAACTGGGAAAACCACTATTTCAGTACACAATTTGTAATCTACGTTTTTGATTGTCTATATGTGGGAAATACACAGGGTGTCCGTTTGAACTTGAGACAACTAAATATCTCGAAAACGGAGCATCGTACGAAAAAAATGTTGTACTCGTAAGTGAAAAGTTAATATCAACAAATGGGGGCAAACTGTATGTGCTACAAATGGCCACCTCCTTCTTATCCCTCCTGCATGGATAGGATCAACTTTGTATTTTCAAATGGGAACCCCTTATTTTTACGACATGTTAGAATTCTAGTAGACGGTGCAGTAATTCACACAAATCAGGTATGCCTGTTTTTGCATTTAAGAACCGAGGCGTTGGATCCTACATATGATTTACGATGTAAATGTATACCTTGGTGTTCTAACGGTCAAGATTTATGTTCGAAATTTACTTTAGTGTTACAAATTTGATTGTACAGTGTAATATGGTCAACTGTTTTAATGTCAGGATAGGAACTACGTTTAGCGTGATCTAAGAACAACGACGTGGATGTATGTAATAGTTAAATGTTCCCATGGACATGCTTCATATCGGTGAGTTCCATGGGCCTCTCAAGATTGGATCGCTTAATTTCGATGATTCCGATTGCTCCACACCATTGAGTTTTTTTTTTTATTTCGTTGAGTAACCCTGTCACTATAACTTCTTGCACATTACAAACCACAATGTGACAGAGGACGAAGCATCCTGGATGTGAGCTCCAGATAGGTGTCAGAGGCTATAGTCGTAAAATAAACTTTCCTATCATCTACCACGGTGCAGAGTTTTAATCCAGCCGAGACACTTAAAAACAGAGCTCATAAGCATTTACAGAGGGGACTAAAAAATGCATCCACTGTTTAAAATTCCATAACTTGCAAACTAATTGACGGAGTTGTTTCATTTTTGGTGAAAGTGTAGCTTAAAGTCCAACTTAAATAAATCACTGTAGGTGTTCGAAATGGTCACTATTAACATACACACACAAACGATACCGCCGAACTGCAGCACGAACTACTGACTGCAACGTGTTCAGTTGGATATTTGCACAAGAATGTACGATGGATTCTCGAAGTTCATCCAATGTGCGTGCCTTTTGTCGATAAAGGACGTCCTTTAGTGTTCCCTACAGGTAAAAGTCCAGAGGAGTTAGGTCTGGGGAACGTGGTGGATACTCCACGCTAGTTTTAGTACCTTCACTAATGTTTATTACGTCGGTCAGAAAAGGATTCAAAAGTCAAACTGCACCACATCTGTTTGTGTTTAAGTTGAACACTGCATGAATTTTCAGTTGCCAATATCGCTAAAATCATTTATTCATATTGATTACCAGATGCCATCTTCGTATGTATGTTTACATCATTATACAATTTGCTCCTTCAGTACAGTAAGCGCTGCTATACAGTGAATGTCGATTTTGGTATCGTGAGCCATACTGGAAGTCGTCATGTCAATTAAAATAACAGCCATGAACGCACATGCTATTGCGCCGATTACAAGTGCACACAACTTTGTGATGTGGTCATGAATATCAGCAATTGTGATGGGCGCAATAAGATGCCAACTTCTAATACGGCTGACGGTACCAACATGGATAAACGTTGTATAGCACCAAATACTATGCTGAAGGAGAATATTGTGCAATGATGTAAACATACATCTGAAGATGGCAACAAAGAACTGCCGAAACCGATAATCTATATGAATAAATGATTTTCGCGATCTTGGCAGTTGAAAATTTATTCAATATTAGTAATACTACAGATCCCCCCTATGCTGACAATATCAGATGTGTATATAGTGCTTTGTCTTGAAAGGAGAATATAAGATGAACATCAACAAAAGCAAAACGAGAATAATGGAATGTAGTCGAATTAAGTCGGGTGATGCTGAGGGAATTAGATTAGGAAATAAGACACTTAAAGTAGTAAGGGAGTTTTGCTATTTGGGGAGCAAAATAACTGATGATGGTCGAAGTAGAGAAGATATAAAATGTAGACTGGCAATGGCAAGGAAAGCGTTTCTGAAGAAGAGAAATTTGTTAACATCGAGTATAGATTTAAGTAGTTTCTGAAAGTGTTTGTATGGAGTGTAGGCATGTATGGAAGTGAAACATGGACGATAAATAGTTTGGACAAGAAGAGAATAGAAGCTTTCGAAATGTGGTGCTACAGAAAAATGCTGAAGATTAGATGGTTAGATCACATAACTAATGAGGAGGTGTTGAATAGAATTTGGGAGAAGAGGAGTTTGTGGCACAAGTCGACAAGAAGAAGGGACCGGTTGGTAGGACATGTTCTGAGGCCTCAAAGGGTCACAAATTTAGCATTGGAGGGCAGCGTGAAGTGAGTTTCAGTAAGTACTGGGAGATGAAGAAGCTTGCACAGGATAGGGTAGCATGGAAAGCTGAATCAAACTAGTCTCAGGACTGAAGACCACAACAACAACAACAACAACGACGACAACATATAGTGCTTAAGTTGATGAACTAAAATATTGTCAGAGAGTACGAGTACTTCAGCACGTTAAATGAAAAATATTTAATAATTGTAAAAAGTAAAAGTACATGTTTTTGGACAGGGTATCTGCAGCTGGCCTGCTACCTGGTTCAACGTACCCGCGCTCTGGCTGTCGTCCCAGTGGAACGGCGTGCGCGCGGGGTCCCTGGAGACCTCGTCGTAGTGCTTGCGGCCGTCGTCCAGCGCCATGGGGTCCCTGGTCTTCTCCCAGGACACACGGGTGTCCCGCATGCCGATCTCCTCTCCCATGTAGGTGACGGCAGCGCCGGGCAGCATCATCACCAGCATATTCAGCCCGTCCACCATCCGAGGGCCCAGGCGAGTCGCGGGCCGCGAGTGGTGGGGGCTGCCCAGCTGCAACAGGTGGACGGGGTGTCCGGCAGGTGCACAGCTGGGAAGCACGCCTGTAAGGGCTGAAGGGGACAGTCTGGAACACGCTCCCTTCTGCCTCGCTACTGCTCAAGCTCTGTGTTACCGGCCGGCCGAAAATTATTGCCCTATCAGATGACTTCTTTGCATAGTTTTTGTATCTCACTGATCTCTGTTTATGGTCCCTCAATTTCTTTTATTTTCACACCGAGAGCACCAATCAGGAAGAGAAAAATACCCCCAATACATCCCATTTGTAGGCAAGAAACTAAGGAGAAAACCCTACCATTGGCGATATTTATATCGAATTAAACTAAACGTGTATCCTGACGAAAAAACGCATTTCTCTACATACAATTACAGCATTAATACACTGAAGCGCAAAAGAACCTGGCATAGGAATGCATATTCAAATATAGAGATTCGCTACGTGATCAAAGGTATCCGGACACCTAGCTGAAAATCACAAATTCGTGGCGCCCTCCATCGGTAATGCTGGAATTCAATATGGTGTGGGCCCACCCTTAGCCTTGATGACAGCTTCTATTCTCGTAGGCATACGTTCAATCAGGTACTGGAACGTTTCTTGGAGAATGGCAGCCCATCCTTCACGGAATGCTGTACTGAGGAGAGGTATCGATGTCGGTCGGTGAGGCCTGGCACGAAGCCGGCGCTCCAAAATATCCCAAAGGTGTTCTATAGGATTCAGGTTAGGACTGTGTGCAGGCCAGTCCATTACAGGGATGTTATTGTCGTGTAACCACTCCGCCACATGCCGTGCATTGTGAACAGGTATTCGATCTTGTTGAAAGATGCAATCGCCATCCTCGAATTGCTCTTTCACAGTGGGAAGTCCGTCCCCGGTAGCTGAGCGGTCAGCGCCACAGAAAGTCAATCCTAAGGGCCCGGGTTCGATTCCCGGCTGGGTCTGAGATTTTCTCCGCTCAGGGACTGGACGTTGTATTGTCACAATTATCATCATTTCATCCACATCGACACTCAAGTCGCCGAAGTGGCGTCAAATCGAAAGACTTTTACCCGGCGAACGGTCTAACCGACGGGAGGCCCTAGTTACACGACATTTACATTTTAACAGTGGGAAGAGAGAAAGTGCTGTGATAGTACTACGCAAAACAACAACGGGTGCATGTCCCCTCCATGAAAAACACGACATCCCATAACACCACCGTCTCCTATTTTTACTGTTCGCGCAACACCTGCTGGCAGATGACGTTCACTGGCATTCGCCATACCCACACCCAGTCATCGGATCGGCACACTTTGTACCGTGATTCGTCACTCCGCAAGACGTTTTACCACTGTTCAATCGTCCAATGTTTACGCTCCTTATACCAAGCGAGGAGCGTTGGGCATTTACCGGCGTGATGTGTGGTTTATGAACAACCGCTCGACCATGAAATCCAAGTTTCCTCACTTCCTGCCTAACTGTCATAGTAATTGCAGTGGATCCTGATGCAGTTTGGCATTCCTCTGCGGTGGTCTGGATAGATGTCTGTCTATAACACATTACGACCCTCCTCAACTGTTGGCTGTCACTGTCAGTCAACAGACGAGGCCGGCCTGTACACTTTTCTGCTGTACGTGTCCCTTCACGTTTCCACTTCACTATCACATCCGAAACATTGGACCTAGAGATGTTAAGGAGTGTGGAAATCTCGCGTACAGACGTATGACGCAAGTGACACTTAATCACCTGAATACGTTTGAAGTCTGTGAGTTCCGCGGAGCGCTCCATTCTGCTCTCTCACGATGTGTAATGACTACTGAGGTTGCCGATATGAAGCACCTGGCAGTAGGTGGCAGTATAATGCAAAGACTTGTCAAAACATGAAACTCACAATCGCTGCCATCCTGCAGTACAAAGATGAAGCAACATGCTATTAAACAACTTGTCATAATGTTTCGGTCAATCAGTGTAAATGGAAAAAAGGGAAAGAGTAGTGTGCAGTGAGATCCAGAAGTTCGTTACCATTTGAAAATGGGCTAATTCGCTGAATAAAATAGGTAGAGAGATAAAAATTGACGCGCGTGCCTGAAAAGGAGTTTTATTGAAACCAAAAACGAGTGCAAATAGTGGCCAACAGGCACAGAACTCCGAGGTTCTGTCAGCACCCACAACTGCAGATTTTAGGTTACCGAAAATCGAAGAACTGTCATGGAAACTCCATTGCATGATGGAAAAGCCACGTTGTGATGTAGATTTACCACATCCATCGTGACTGGACCCTGTTTCTTCGAGGAAGAGCGATGTGATGCTTTTCAGACTATCACTGTAACGGTGTGAGGTGGTGATGTGGCCTGGCAGGTGCTCAGTAGGCAAGACATTTATGAGTGGGCATTTGTCCAGGAATTTTCCCATAGCAGTATAAATTCCCAAAATCTGCGAATTAAAAAAAAGCATTTTTTAAAGTTCTCTGTGCTAGAATGTATCATTTACCAATTAAAATAAGAGATGGGATGATAGTCCTGATATTAAAAGTTAGTAATTGTTTTTACTTATACGTGCGTACGTCATTGATTACTTTTATTACTAAGAACAAAAAGAAAGAAGACGGATTTGCAACTTGCTGTACCAAGGAAGGGCGCGTGTTGCCGACAACTGCTTATCATTTATAATGTTACCAGTTCTACTCTTATTTCTCAGTTTGTCGCACTCATACGTACACACACACACACACACACACACAGACACACACACACACACACACACACACACACACACACATACACACACACCACTTTGAACAGCTGTGTAGTGATACGCCAGTATTAAAAACAATTGTTCTTAAGTACTCACTTTGTAATGTAACGCACTTTATAAAGCATGTTAAATCTCTGAATATTATTAAAGAGTAAATACTGATAACGAAATTATTACTGATTGTGTTAAACAACTGGCATATGTTTCTTGATGGTAAATTTATTCTTAAATGTTAAACTCTTTGCAGTGAAAAAAATCCTTTATTGTGAGATGTAGCGGCATTTGAGACAGATTGTAATTTTCTGTTCTGCTCCTTTCTTTATCTACTTTTGTATGAATGCATTACTGTGAAGATAAAATGAGAACACTAACACGGTTTTAATAACAAAGAATCGATGCCCACCTTGCAGCTTATCTTCTTGATCCAGGAGTACAAATTAGTCACCTGAAGCCTATCGCAATGCTTGAAGCAATAAACTTTGTTTGTGGTACAGCGAAGAACACAGAACTAAATGTTATTCAGCTGAGAGAGAACTTGGCTGATTGTAGCGACAAACAAAGAATGTGATCCAGACAATTTGTATGGGAAAGAGGAGTCCTCACCCTCAGAAAGATAAAAATCTTCTTGTAAATCCTTTATTGTGTCGGCGAGGTTTAAGAGGGACTTGCGAACTGGCAGAGGTTGCCATAAAGATTCTGGGCAAATCAATTAGTTAGATCTGCTACTACAGAGCGTTCCTTCAGCACTTCTGGATAGATCCGAAGTAAAAAAAAAAAGCACCAGAGAGAGCTGTGAAACTAAACTGTGTCTCCTACAACTGGAAGTTGATGAGTGGAGTAGGAATACGACGCAAGCCTGTTGACCCCAAGGTAAAACCCATACTGAACAGTCCAGTCAAAGACAAAAGAAAAGAACACAATGGTCAGCGAGGAATCAGATTCAAGAGACTCGGAGGCAGACTCGGAACTCAGTCACTCTTCTTCTACTTACAAAGATCAAGCAACTGACTGACAACAATTTTTTAATTTTTTACAGTTCTATAGTAAAAGTGAAAACACTACCTACAGGCTACGTACGTAACGCAAACTACTTCATTTTTAAAGCTCCTTTTAAACTTGAGTGTTGTTTTCTTGAACTGACCTCATTAAAGACGTAAAACGCTATGTTAAAGTCCAATTTATTTTCCCTAATAACTTTTCCCCAACTCTCAAGCACTGCATAAGCAGTATTGCAAAACACCTTTTCCAATACAACATATTAGCTTAAAACTTTTTATAAGCACCGATTATCAGTTAATCTTTAAAACGCATGAACGCCGGGGCACTTACGAATTTTGGGCGTTTGCCCAGGCATTTATCCTGGGCATTTGCCCCAACTTGTAATTACTCAGGCAGTTTACACCACTACACTGATATGTTACAGAATCTCATCATCCCTGGCCTGTCTTATAAACAACTGCTAGAAGGTACGACTTTAATGCAGGATGGTCCTCCATCCCATATTACTACACGTGTGGAAGATCTCTTGCACACATATTTTAGTGAGGATCGCGAACTGAGGCACCGCTTCCGTGAATCTTGGCCTCCCGTGTCACAAGACCTCAATCTGTGTGATTATTCGTGGTGGGGTTAATGAAATTCGCAGGCCTACTGCGATCGTCCGATCTCATTGGGGATGCTAAAAGATAACATCCGATGGCAATTTCTCACCATACCTACTAATATGCTCTTGATCGCATGAAGCTCCATGTGTTTGTTATTTCTTTTGCATTCTCCGGTGCCATAAAACCGCATGTCATTTCAAGCACGTGTGTCAGGTTTAACCTCTCTACCTTTATTATTCCGTGACGCACTGAATTTTCAAATGATACAGACTTTTGCGTTACCTTGTACTTTTGAAAATTTAGAACTTTGAAGAAGAATGAATCTTTTATAGCAGACGTATATATTTGTTGATTCTCTTAAGAATGCACGCTCTCGGAATTTTAACAGTAAACCACAGCGTGATACAGAACACTTCTCTCGCAGCGTCTGCCGCTGGAGTCAGATAAACATTTGCGACGAATATTTCTTCGCTGGAAACACGGGTTTTCTGAATTCGACGTACCACGCAAGACCTGCACTATTCTCAACAGAATCCGTACCGGCCATGGCCGATGCAGGGATGCTCTCTTTAAGTGGAAGAAGCTGCCTGATCCAGCCTGTGACCGCGGGGCTCCATACCAGACTGTTCACCACATTGTCAGTGAATGCAGGATTCGAACCTACCACGGCGCCAAAGAGGACTTCGTGCTAGCAACTCCAGATGCAGTGCGCTGGATTGAAGGACTGGATATTCAGTTGTAAAGACAAATTTAAGTTTCTTGTGTGTCAATATGACGTCATCGCGTTGTCTACTTGGCTTGCTGCAATCAAGCCTACTTGCTGAGTCAAGGTACATGACATGGCTGTACGATATGAGTGAACAATATGTCTGTCCGTCGGGTGCTAGTCGCTTGTAGCAGTTGAGATCTTGCATGTTAATAAGTATGGACCTCCTTAAACTACCGGTTACATATTCGCATGGCAGTCACGGGTTCCCTCTCAACTCGAGCAGAGAGTAGAGCGATAAACCGTAGTCTCAATAGCCTCAATAGTCTCAATAGTCGACTGTCTTGTAGCTCTTTAACATTGAAATGTTATTTCTGTATGAGAAATCCGCTGTGTGTCTTTCCTTACATGTAGACTACTGATGGACTTACTCCTACCTATTTTGTGTGGTTGCTTAGAAACACTTCAGTCTTCGACTGTGTTGATGAACTCCGAGCCAGGGAAGAGCAGTAGACAGCTGCACAGCTAACTAATCAGCCTTCAGTCGCTTTCCGCGCTCCATACTGTGAAAAACTTCACCCAAATTTGAGCGTTCTATCGTGTTCTACGTGCGCGAAACTACGGCTGACTCATTTCTGTGGCATTTTGTGTGCACTGAGAATTTTCTCATAGCAGCTGAAACAGCTAGAAGGCGCCAAGTGTTTCACAAACAGGAAGGGACCTTATTTTTAAAGTGCACTCGTGAGGGAGATTCAGGCGAGCCGGTCTGTAAGGCTGCCAAGCTGCAGGAACGCACTGCAGAGGCGTGTGCCGATACAGGCGTACGGAATGCCAGACGTATTGTGCAGGTGGTCAACTTTCTCGGCAGGCAACTGGAAATGTGGAATTTCGGTCTCCAGGGAACAAACGTATCATGCCAAAGCTGGAAACCGGAATCGTCGACTTCGATTAATACGATTTGCATCGACACGTTTTCGAATTTTATGACAGAGGCGAGTTTCCCACAGCAGCGGAATTGGTTACTATGAAGAACTTCTCATTTAAATATGACGAAGGGAAATTTTTAATGGAACTGTTATTGCTGCTGCTAGGATGATGTTTCTAAAAAAAAGTCACATCAAAACGAACGTCAACTGTGCATTACTTGAACGATAATTGGGTAGATCTAAACAACAGTTGAAATTTTTTGGCAAATGACAGAGGGACAACACGCCTTGAATGTTCCAGTGGGAAAAGGAGGGCGTCTTATAATATGTCACTCCGGTTCCGCTGCTTCCGGATTGGTGCCTTATATTCCGATCAAAATCGAAATCCAACTCTTACTGTTGTTGTTGTTGTGGTCTTCAGTCCTGAGACTGGTTTGATGCAGCTCTCCATGCTACTCTATCCTGTGCAAGCTTTTTCATCTCCCAGTACCTACTGCAACCTACATCCTTCTGAATCTGCTTTGTGTATTCATCTCTTGGTCTCCCTCTACGATTTTTACCCTCCACGCTCCCCTCCAATACTAAATTGGTGATCCCTTGATGCCTCAGAACATGTCCTACCAACCGATCCCTTCTTCTGGTCAAGTTGCGCCACAAACTTCTCTTCTCCCCAATCCTATTCAATACTTCCTCATTAGTTATGTGATCTACCCATCTAATCTTCAGCATTCTTCTGTAGCACCACATTTCGAAAGCTTCTATTCTCTTCTTGTCCAAACTATTTATCGTCCATGTTTCACTTCCATACATGGCTACACTCCATACAAATACTTTCAGAAATGACTTCCTGACACTTAAATCAATACTGGATGTTAACAAATTTCTCTTCTTCAGAAACTCTTTCCTTGCCATTGCTAGCCTACATTTTATATCCTCTCAACTTCGACCATCATCAGTTATTTTGCTCCCCAAATAGCAAAACTCCTTTCCTAATTTAAGTGCCTCATTTAGTAATCTAATTCCCTCAGCATCACCCGACTTAATTAGACTACATTCCATTATCCTTGTTTTGCTTTTGTTGATGTTCATCTTATATCCTCCTTTCAAGACACTGTCCATTCCATTCAACTGCTCTTCCAAGTCCTTTGCTGTCTCCGACAGAATTACAATGTCATCGGCGAACCTCAAAGTTTTTATTTCTTCTCCATGAATTTTAATACCTATTCCGAATTTTTCTTTAGTTTCCTTTACTGCTTGCTCAATATACAGATTGAACAACATCGGGGAGAGGCTACAACCCTGTCTTACTCCCTTCCCAACCACTGCTTCCCTTTCATGTCCCTCGACTCTTATAACTGCCATCTGGTTTCTGTAAATTGTAAATAGCCTTTCGCTCCCTGTATTTTACCCCTGCCACCTTCAGAATTTGAAAGAGAGTATTCCAGTCAACATTGTCAAAAGCTTTCTCTAAGTCTACAAATGCTAGAAACGTAGTTTTGCCTTTCCTTAATCTTTCTTCTAAGATAAGTCGTAAGGTCAGTATTGCCTCTTACTACAATTCCGAAAAGAGTGAGAAACATCATGGGAATGGGTTCAGACTTAACTGTGGACTATTTGCATCCATGTTCTGTAATTGTTATGGGAAATACTAGGTGTCTCTCTGTTAGTCGAGACAGGTCTCCTAACATAAACACAAGAAAAACGGAAATTCTTTCGTTGCTGTGAAGTAATAACATACAGCAGATTTAAACACAAGCAAAAGTAGAGCCTTTGGAGATCCTTAAGGTTTCAAAAGGCGGCGGTAAAAAAAAAAACGAAACTGATTCCATAGCTCTGCAGCATGGTCACAGGGTGAACGAAGTACCTCCTCATTATTGCCATTGCATACGAGGGTTCGAACTTAAGTAGTAATAACTACTATTTATTCACAACCGATACAAAACAGTTGCATGTTTGCACCTGTTACTGTCCTTCAAAGTAGTCACCAGCGTTGTGTATAACACGTTGCCAGCGATGTGGAAGGCGTAGTATTCCGTTAGTAGAGCCTGTTCTTTTGATGGTGCGAATGGAGCAGTCTAAAGTTATGGTGATTCTCGTGTACGACTGTGACGCTGTTATGCTAACGAATTACGATCCTCCACGGCAAACCGTCAATGCGCAGTATTGCTGTTCGTTTTTGGAGCATCACCTGCGACCAGCTTTCCGAAAGAAGCCGCGACACTTTCTACGCAACTCACCCATCATTTTGCACGACAACGCGTGGGCGCATACAGCGCAGGCCGTGGCTGCTCTGTTCGGTCGATGGGACTGGGAAGTACTGTACCATCCACCATACTCCACAGACTCAAGTCCTTGTGACTTTGATTTGATTCCGAAGGTGAAGGAACCACTTCGTGGCATTCGCTTCAGAACTGTTCCAGAGATTCGACAGGCAGTAGACCGCTCCATTCGCACCACCAACAGAACAAACTCTGCTAACGGTATACTACGCCTTCCACGTCGCTGGCAACGGGTTCTACACAACGCTGGTGACTACTTTGAAGGACACTAACAGGTGCAAACATGTAACTCTTTTGTATCGGTTGTGGATAAATAGGTGCCACTATTTAAGTTCCAACCCTCGTATAATCCAACAGAACTTGTATGGGCACAGTTGAAGATAAGCGCGAGAGATAAAAATACCAACTATCAGGTAGCCGACACCGAAAGACTGATCCGTGAAGCAATAGATAAAATCACCGTAGCTGTCTCGGAATCTTGCGTACATCACACTGAAAAACTGAGAGAAGAAGATAATGGAAAGAACTTGTTGAATATGGAACATTGGATTCGGTAATTGTCAGTCTGGCACCCACATCCAGTGAGTCCAGTTCTGAAGGCGATGACACAGAAACATCTGAATAAAAAGGTATTTCAATGGAATGTAAATTAATTTTTTAATTTTCCTGGAACAGTGACTTTCTTGCCAAGCCGTCTGTGCATTAGAAAGTAGCTCAGAACATTTTCCGTTCTGTAATGGAAATATTATTTTAATTATCTAGCTGTTGTGACTACAATAGAACATAATTTAAAATACTGTTCATCCTGCCGTGGATATTTTAGATAATAAAGTAAGGGACGACAGAAGATGTAGTCCGTTCTTTAAGGTGTAATTTTTTATAGAACCCATTTTGTACTGCAAGAATCTGCATCACTGATTTTTCTTTGTGTCATTATGGATGGAAAAGACTGAATGCACATTCCATTCTGTAGTGTGTATCTCATAATTATTAAAACTGAACTTCACCCAAATAGGCCATGAAGACCCAATGGTACCGACCGGCCGCCGTGTCACCCTCAACCCACAGGCGTCACTGGATGCGGATATGGATGGGCATGTGGTCAGCACCCCGCTCTCCCGGCCGTATGTCAGTTTACGAAACCTGAGCCGCTACTTCTCAGTCAAGTAGCTCCTCAGTTTGCCTCATAAGGGCTTAGTGCACTCCACTTGTAAAAACCGCTCGGCGGAAAGGACGGTCACCCATCCAAGTGCTAGCCCGGCCCTGCAGCGCTTAACTTCGGCAATCTGACGAGAACCGGTGTTACCAATGCGACAAGGCCGTTGGCTCACACTTATTAGATACACTTAATAAATCTGTCACGAAACGGTTTGTAGCCCACAACGAACCAGACTGTAGCGAAGTTGGTTGAGCTGCCGCTATTGCGGCTTGGAACTAACTACATTTTGTCAATGGAGTGAGTGACTGATCAGTTTGTAAATTTTTTTGTTTATTTATAGACGCAATCACATTCTTATGACACAGTCATAACCTGTTTCGGCCATACAGTGACCTGTGTTCAGCGTATGCCTCGTTTAGAATCTGAAGACGGTCATTGTATGGCTGAAACCGGTTATGACTGTGCCATAAGAATGTGATTGCGTCTGTTGCAGCTGTGTGTAACTCGACTCCTACCCATGCACTTTCAGGAGAGTTGACAACGCAGCATTCCCACAATCATTTGCATATGGAAGCATATTGTAAGCTTTGTGTCAGTTTGACGATTGCTTGAGGCCGCCTACATAGAGTTGCAATTATAATATTGTAATTTATTGTAATTATGACCGTTAATGCTACAGACGAATGCTGAAGAGTAGATGGGTAGATCACATAACTAATCAGAAGGTATTGAATAGAATTGGGAAGAAGAGGAGTTTGTGGCGCAACTTTACCAGAAGAAGGGATCGGTTGGTAGGACACGTTCGTAGGCATCAAGGGATCACAAGTTTAGTGATGGAGGGCAGCGTGGAGGGTAAAAATCGTAGAGGGAGACCAAGAGATGAATACACTAAGCAGATTCAGAAGGATGTAGGCTGCAGTACGTACTGGGAGATGAAGAAGTTTGCACAGGATACAGTAGCATGGAGAGCTGCATCAAACCAGTCTCAGGACTGAAGACCACAACAACAACAACAACAACAACATGACGGTTAAGAAGTTGAAATGGAAATGACACAACAGGCCAGCCGCTGGTGGCCGAGCGGCTCTAGGCGCTTCAGTCCGGAACCGAGCGACTGCTACGGTCGCAGGTTCGAATCCTGCCTCGGGCATGGGTGTGTGTTATGTCATTAGGTTAGTTAGGTTTAAGTAGTTCTAAGTTCTAGGGGACTGATGACCACAGATGTTAAGTCCCATAGTGCTCAGAGCCATTTGAACCATTTTTTTGACACAACAGATTTAAATATAATCGAAACTCTTTGACGAAAAAAACATGTAGCAGACAAATTGACTGTAGGTAGACTAGTGAAGTGCTTTGCTATGTTGTAAGAGGTAAATGAACATGGACGAGACAACCTCATGGAATGTGAGCAGATGGTTCAAAATGGTTCAAATGGCTCTAAGCACTATGGGACTTAACATCTGAGGTCATCAGTCCCCTAGAACTTAGAACTACTTAAACCTAACTAACGTAAGGACATCACCACACATCCATGCCCGAGGCAGGATTCGAACCTGCGACCGTAGCAGCCGCGTGGTTCCAGACTGAAGCGATTAGAACCGCTCGGCCACAGTGGCAGAAATATTACAAAACACATAGGAGCAATGTGGATGATTACAGCTGAACATCGCAAAATCGTAGAAAAGGCTAGCAGAGGCTTTTACGTGGCACTGAATATCAAACGTCTGAACATCTTCAGACACTGTAAACCGATTTCGGAAAAGAGACGTGGCCAGTCGTGGTGTGGCGTTGATTTAGTGCCCAGCGTGTGAGGGTGCTGATGCGCGCGCTCACCCTCCAGACGGGCGTGGCTCCAGGCGGCAGGGCTTTGGTCCAGTCGTCGATGGCGTCCTCCAGCTCCCGGGCGTCCGTGGCGTTGCTGAGCTGCGACAGCAGCACGGGGCTCAGCGACAGGTGGGCGCCCGGCTTCTTACGCGAGCCGTCGTAGTCGTCCTCGGCTATCAGCACCCTGCAAACGGCCGCGCTTCAGTCTCGCTCCGCAGTCTGTGCAACCTACATTACAACGACGCTTTGTTTGTTTCGACATGCTAACACTACTCCCTCAGTCGCTTCAGCTCACTAATAAACGGTGGGTAAAATAAAACTGCAACGGAAAATATTTCATCACGTTTAGTCAGGCAACACATCATTTGACCAGGGTGCGTATGATGTACATTGGGTTACCTATCATAAGATGCACGAAGTATGCTCTAATACAGAAAAACGACAAACCACAAAAGAATTACTCGAATGAGACGAAAATCCATAGATACACTCCTGGAAATTGAAATAAGAACACCGTGAATTCATTGTCCCAGGAAGGGGAAACTTTATTGACACAGATACATCACATGATCACACTGACAGAACCACAGGCACATAGACACAGGCAACAGAGCATGCATAATGTCGGCACTAGTACAGTGTATATCCACCTTTCGCAGCAATGCAGGCTGCTATTCTCCCATGGAGACGATCGTAGAGATGCTGGATGTAGTCCTGTGGAACGGCTTGCCATGCCATTTCCACCTGGCGCCTCAGTTGGACCAGCGTTCGTGCTGGACGTGCAGACCGCGTGAGACGACGCTTCATCCAGTCCCAAACATGCTCAATGGGGGACAGATCCGGAGATCTTGCTGGCCAGGGTAGTTGACTTACACCTTCTAGAGCACGTTGGGTGGCACGGGATACATGCGGACGTGCATTGTCCTGTTGGAACAGCAAGTTCCCTTGCCGGTCTAGGAATGGTAGAACGATGGGTTCGATGACGGTTTGGATGTACCGTGCACTATTCAGTGTCCCCTCGACGATCACCAGTGGTGTACGGCCAATGTAGGAGATCGCTCCCCACACCATGATGCCGGGTGTTGGCCCTGTGTGCCTCGGTCGTATGCAGTCCTGATTGTGGCGCTCACCTGCACGGCGCCAAACACGCATACGACCATCATTGGCACCAAGGCAGAAGCGACTCTCATCGCTGAAGACGACACGTCTCCATTCGTCCCTCCATTCACGCCTGTCGCGACACCACTGGAGGCGGGCTGCACGATGTTGGGGCGTGAGCGGAAGACGGCCTAACGGTGTGCGGGACCGTAGCCCAGCTTCATGGAGACGGTTGCGAATGGTCCTCGCCGATACCCCAGGAGCAACAGTGTCCCTAATTTGCTGGGAAGTGGCGGTGCGGTCCCCTACGGCACTGCGTAGGATCCTACGGTCTTGGCGTGCATCCGTGCGTCGCTGCGGTCCGGTCCCAGGTCGACGGGCACGTGCACCTTCCGCCGACCACTGGCGACAACATCGATGTACTGTGGAGACCTCACGCCCCACGTGTTGAGCAATTCGGCGGTACGTCCACCCGGCCTCCCGCATGCCCACTATACGCCCTCGCTCAAAGTCCGTCAACTGCACATACGGTTCACGTCCACGCTGTCGCGGCATGCTACCAGAGTTAAAGACTGCGATGGAGCTCCGTATGCCACGGCAAACTGGCTGACACTGACGGCGGCGGTGCACAAATGCTGTGCAGCTAGCGCCATTCGACGGCCAACACCGCGGTTCCTGGTGTGTCCGCTGTGCCGTGCGTGTGATCATTGCTTGTACAGCCCTCTCGCAGTGTCCGGAGCAAGAATGGTGGGTCTGACACACCGGTGTCAATGTGTTCTTTTTTCCATTTCCAGGAGTGTATGATGTACATGTACAGACAAACAATGATTTAAGTTTCAGGAAAATTGAATGATTTCTTCAAGAGAAAGAGCTTCTCAAGCTGAGCAAGTCAATAATGCGTTGGCCCACCCCTGATCCTTATGCAAGTAGTTACTGGGCTTGGAAATCATTGACACAGTCGATGGATGTCTTTCTGGCGGATATTGTGACAAATCCTGTCCAACTGGCGCGTTAGGTCGTCAAAACTCCGATCTGTTAAGTGAACCCTGTTCACTATGTTTCTCCGTTGCGGAGACGGCCGGTGACCTTTCTGCCCAAGGTTAGGTTTGGTAAGCACGAAGACGAGCATTAGAAACTCTCGTCATATGCCAACGGGCAACATATTGCTGAAATGAAAGACCAGGATGGCTTGCCACGAGGCGCAACAAAACGGGGTTTACAGTAACGTCGACAGACTAGCACACCAACTGGACAGAATTTGGCACTATATCCCTCAAGAGATCCAAAACTCTGTCAATCAACGCCAAGTTGAATAACTGCTTGCGTAAGGGCCAATGATGGACCAACGTGTTAATGACTTTCTCAATTTGAATTGTCATGTAGAGTACTTGAGCCATGAAGAGGGTAGCAATACTAAAGTACTGCTCGTCAGTCTGGGGTCCGTTCTAGAAAGGGTTGATAGAGGAAACAGAGAATATCCAGAGGAAAGCAGTACGTGTCGTCACAGGTTTGGTTAATACCCGAGATACCCACCTGACTTCAATAGCAGACGCTACAAGAGGGCGCCCTGCGTCACGATGTCGTTTACTGTTAAAATTCCGAGACCATACATTTTTAGAAGAACAAATTAATATACACTTTCTAAGGCAAAAAAAGACACACCACGAAGTGATTATCCGAATGGAATGGAAATTGATAGATGTGATGTACACGTACGGGGTGTTCAAAAAGTCTCTCCGCAGTCCGTATGATTGTTATGCGCCCGTGCCGTATGCCGCAGTGAATATACCGAAATGAAACTCAGTGAAATACAAGTAATTAATTTCATTTGTACTTACAAATTTTCACATTAAATGTTCAAAGTGTCCCCCCCCCCCCTGTTGTTGAATACACAATTCAATTCGTCTAATCATGTTTCCAAACACAAGCTGTAACATTTCTTCTGTAACAGAAGCAGTGAAAGTCGATATTGTAGTTTTCAGTTCATCGATGGACTTTGGACAGCTTTTATAGACACTTGCTTTCGCTGCACCCCAGAAGAAAAAGTCAGGTGGTGTTAGGTCAGGCGATCGTGGAGGCCAAAGTCGCTGTGAAAATATGCGATCACCAAAAACATCAGCAAGCAGCGAAACGCGAGCTGTATGCGCGGTTGCACCATCTTATTGAAAATAACCGTTCAGTATTTCGCTTAACACAAGTTCTTCTATGGATGGGTACAGAATGTCACTGCAATATCGTTGTGCGTTTATTGTTTCGTTGAAAAATATGGGACCCAAAATCCCACGTCTAGAAATTGCAATCCAAACTCCTGTTTTCATAGAATGAAGTGGTTCCTCATGAATAGGCCGGCCGGTGTGGCCGTGCGGTTCTAGGCGCTTCAGTCTGGAACCGCGCGACCGCTACGGTCGCAGGTTCGAATCCTGCCTCGGGCATGGATGTGTGTGATGTCCTTAGGTTACTTAGGTTTAATTAGTTCTAAGTTCTAGGCGACTGGTGACCTCAGAAGTTAAGTCGCATAGTGCTCAAAGACATTTGAACCATTTTGAACCTCATGAATACACAATGGATTTACAGTATTGCACATACGAAAATTTTGCGAGTTCATGTACCCGGATAAATGAAACCACGCCTAATCAGTGAAAAAATTTTCGTTAAGAACATCCCTTCCATTTTGTTGAACGAAATTTTTGAACCATTGACAATAATGCAGTCTCTTGCCTAGGTCAGTATTTTTCAGTTCTTGCACGACAGTCACTTTGTATGGGAAAAGTTACAGCTGTGTGGTACGTTCCGACACTAACACTGATTTCCTGGGCAAATTTTCTTACTGACTTCTTCGGACTCATGGATATTTTATCGGAAATATCGAGTAGTTTATCCTCAGACAAAACGCTAGGACGACCACTTCTCGGTGCATCTGTCACTGAATCCGTACTTCGAAATTTGTTAATCAAATCTCGCACAGCATTGCGATGAGGGAGTGCTGTCTCCGGTAAAAACTGCATTAATGGTTTGGCGAATTGAAACTGTGTATTTACAGCCAGCTTTGTATACTTGTTCGACTAAAAACGCACGTTCTTCAATAGCTAGCATTTTAACAGTGACAAAAACGAAACAGACCAACAATGGAACTAAACTTAAACGTTCACGTCAACACTTAACGACAACCACACCAACGATACTACTGACGCTGGTTGAGATAAACGAAAAGTGGAATGTTGGGAGAGTCCACTTGAAGGGAAGTAACCCAGGCAGGCGAACAATCATACGGCACGCACGGCTAACAATCATACGGCACTGCGGAGAGACTTTTTGAACACCCTGTACAGACAAACAAATGATACAATTAAAAAAGAATTGGATCATTTGTTCTACAGAAAGAGCGTCACAATTCAGAAAGTCAATAACGTTTGTTCACCTCTCGCTCTTATGCAAGCAGTTATTCGGCTTGGCATAGACTGACATAGCTGTTGGACGTCTGCCTGGAGGATATCGTTCCAAATTCTGTCCAGTTGGCGCCATAGGCCTTCAAAACCCTGAGACTGTCGGATGGGCCAGCCCATAGTAATTCAAACGTTCTCTGTTGGGAAGAGATCCGACGACCATGTTGCGCAAGGCAGTGTTTGGCAAGTAGGAAGACAAGCAATAGAATCTTTCGCCATGCGTGAGCGGGAATCATCTTACTGAAATGCAAGCCCAGGATTGCTTGGCATGAAAGGACACGAAACGGGGTGTAGAATATCGTCGACGAATCGCTGAGCCGTAAGGGTGCTGCGGTTTACAACCAGACGAGTCCTGCTATGGTATGAAATTGCAGCCCCGAAAGTCACTCCTGGTCGTCAAACCGTACGACGGGCGACAGTCACGTTGCCATTACACTGCTGTCTGGGGCGTCTTTGGACACGTCTTCGCTGGTTGGGTTGGGTTGTTTGGGGGAAGAGACCAAACTGCGAGGTCATCGGTCACATCGGATTAGGGAAGGACGGGGAAGGAAGCCCGCTGTGCCATTTCAAAGGAACCGTCCCGGCATTTGCCTGGAGCGATTTAGGCAAATCACAGAAAGCCTTCTTCGCTGTTCATATGGACTCAATTCGAAGCGGGACTCATCACTGGATACAACTGAACTCCAGTTAATGAGAGTCCAGGCGGAAAATGGGTCTAGAGCCGCCGCGGACAGCCGTGGGATGTCTGACTGTCGCTCGCCACACAAACTGGAGTGATGATCTGGAGTGCCATTTCATTTCATAGCAGGATCCCTTTGGCTGTCAGCCGTTGAAAGCAATCGTAGGCTTACATTTCAGGGCGATAAAGCCCGCCCACACATGGTGGGAGTTTTTACTGCTTGTCTATGCCTCCAAGATCGCTGGACCTCTCCCCAACTGAGAACGTTTGCAGCAGTATGGGCAGGGCCTTCCAACCAGCACAGCATACTGACGATCTAGCACGCTAATTTAACAGAGTTTGGCACTATATCCCTCAAGGGGACATCCAACAACACTGCCAATCAGTCCCAACCCGAGTAGCTGCTTGCATAACGGTTAGGGGTAGAACAACGCATTATTGACTTGCTCAATTTGTGACGCTCATTCCCTTGAATTAATCATCCAATTTCTCTGATACTGTAATCATTTGTTTGTTTGTACATGTACATCACATCTAGCGATTTTCGTCTCATTTGGGTAAAGCTTCGTAGGACGTCCTTATTCTTTCCTTGTTTTTGTTGGTTTATTGTGTATTGTTTTCCCCTACGTATATTTCGCGAAATGGCCACACCGATAAAATCAGGGAGATCTGAGCTCACTGGAAGGCTTACCAACAATTATTCTTCGTGTGCAACATTCGCGAGTGGAATGTGAAAATGGGGAAGTTTCAATGGCATGCGAATTACCCTCCGCAACAAACCATAAGGTGACTTGTGGATAACAGATGATATATATATTTTTTAAATTTTTGTCTGTTCACATGTAATCATCTTTGTCTCCCGCTAAAACTGTTTTTCCATCTGCCACACCTCAAACTAGGCATATATTACTTTGCTTACCTACGTATGCCACCGCCTCCCCATTTTGTACCTTATCCGCCTGCTTAATTTATTTACCACGTGTTATCATAAGAAATTAGATTGTGTAGGGCTAGAATAGCAATAAAGCTACATTTCTACACATCGGTCTGTGCACAACAGTGCACGGTACCAATAAGTTAACAAAATGCCGCACCCGAAACCGCCATTTTTCAGACGCCCATACCTCGGGTTGTGTTGATTACAGAGATGAGAGGTCAAGTGTTTCGGACAGCACTTACCCTAGTGATCATTTATATACCCTCTAGAAGAACGGGGTACTGTAGCTGTCCAACAGTACAGTGGCAAAATTTAAACATTACATACATCCTCCAGCCCAGGAAAATTGAGAAAACCGGTTGGCTGTTTTGCATTAGATGTGGTCTAGAATGGGACTTAGAAGCCTATAAAAGCACCCTTTGTTCATAGGTGGTTCCTGAGAAAACCCTGAAAGACCATGAGCTCTGGGTACCTTGAGTTTTAATTATGGGGATTGCCGCCTCTATAATTTCTGTTCAAGACAAATCGTCGAAATTTTACCATATATCCTTAAGATAACGTTCTCTGGCAACCTTGAAACGTTTTGAACATCATTATCCGTTACCTAGATCCTAAGGTTCAAAATTACCGAACTTATGGACGCAAAATATGCAAGTAATATCCGGTCTGAGGTGTAAATGTAGTTTTAACTGACGTAGTGAACACAAGGCAGGGGTTATGGGGTCATCGCAAGAGTTCTGAGATCATCAAACTAATATTTTAGTCGCTATTTTTCTTTTACCAATAAAGCTTTACGATGCGCTATCTGTGTGTAATGGGCACTTCACGCCGATATAGGCTGTCTTGACCTAGGAATTATTCGATGGTGTCAGCTGGTGGCGTAAGCACCCCACGAAAACTGTCATACGAAATTCTTTGTAGGATTCTAAAAATGTTGCACATTTTTACTTAAAGTAGTGTAAAGTGAGTTTTCGCTGAAAGGAAAACGATTTTGTCTCAACCTTATATTATACGTCGTTTTTTGTTGTTTATGTGTGTTAGAATATGTTAATGTGTAAAATTATGTAAATAATAAATATTAAAGAAGGGGACCCGCTGAAAAATGCTCGTGTCGGAGAAAAATATTCGAATATGCTCCTATTTAAAACACTCTGATAGAAAAGTGAGGAATCTGTTGCCACAATGTTCATTCCGCCTTCCTCATCAAATATTTTCGTATGTGAACATACTCACGCGTTTTTGTATTGAAAGAGAGTAGCAGGGAGACAGTGGCGGTGGAAGAGAGACGAGATGGCGCCAGTGGAAGAGAAAGAGAGAGGAGACGGTGATGGTGGGAGGAATAAAGTGGAAATGAAAGAGGAAGAAAGATGGATGAAGACAATAGCAGTGGAAGCCAACGAGAGAGGAGATATTGATGGTCAGTGAGCGACAGTGGCAATAAAAGAGAAAGGGAGATGGTTGAAAACAGTAGTAGTGGGAGCAAAAGAGATAGAAGACAGAAGAAATGGGAAAGAGAGATGAGTGGAAACACGAAAACATTTGCCCACTTTTCCCCATGTCCTATAACCAGATGTAACAGTAGCCTGGCGTAAGGTTCAAAAACCCGAGAAAATCGTCCCCATGGAGATGCGTGAAGATGAGACAGTGCTATTTGAAGAGAAAGACAGGAAACTGTAAGCGAGAAAAAGAGACAGTGGCATTGGGAGATAAAAAGAATGGGCCGAGATAATGGCAGCTGGACAGCGAGATAGTCAATGTGACAGAGAGGCAGACCGTGGTAAGGGTGAGCAAAGGAAAGGGATGAGACAGTGGCAGTGGGAGAGACAGGCATGAGAGAATGCCAACGGGCGAAAAAGGAGATAGCAGGAGGCAGTCATTTATAGACAGTGGCAGTCAGAGGGAGATGCTGAGTATGAAGACTTCATTATAAAGAAAGGCTGGATAAAATGATTTAGAAGGGCTCGAAAATGTTCGTATGCCAATCAGGAAAGAGGAATTAGGATTGAGGCAGATGGTGCCCAACTTTTCTGACAGAGTGTTTTGAAGAGAAGGATATTTGCAGGTGGCACATATACACTCCACAAGCACATTACGGTGTTTGGTGGAAAATACCAGTGGTAACACTGTCATTTCACTCTTTTCCTGTTCCATTCACACACAACGCATCAGAAGGATTATGTGCAAGCCTCTATAAGAGCTCAAGTACCTGGCAGGCAGTAGTCAGTTGCGTGACAATGCTTTGAATGTATTCTCTCAGAATTTTAACAGTAAACCTGTCTTGTAATATCTGTTGCTGGAGTTTCATGCCCACCTCTGCAATCCTATCGCGCTTAGTAAAAACATATGACGCTCCTCTTTACATACACTCCATCTCTTCTACGAGTCCCGCCTGGTAATGGTCCTAGAGTCACGAGCAACACTCGACAATCATTCGAACTAGTGGTTTGTAAACTACTTCTTTCGTTAATGAATTACGTTTACTTAAGATTCTTTCAATGAATCTCAGCCTGGTATCTGGTTTTCTTTAAACTTCGCTGATAGGAAGAGAAGCGCAACATCAAAAATCAATTGATGTAGACTAATGAAATACATTTGTCTAGGTAACATGTGTAAGTGATTAACATTGCAAGATCACAGGCTAATGTAAGCGCGAGACAAGCCATTGCAGATGATAACCGGTGTGGCCGCCAGAATGCAAACGTGCATGCATTGTGTTGTACAGGTGCCGGATGTCAGTTTGTGGTATGGAGTTTCATGCCTGCTGTATTACACTACTAGCCATTCAAATTGCTACACCATGAAGATGACGTGCTACAGGCACGAAATTTAACCGACAGGGAGAAGATGCTGTGATATGCAAATGATTAGCTTTTCAGAGCATTCACACAAGGTTGGCGCCGGTGGCGACACCTACAACGTACTGACATGAGGAAAGTTTCCAACCGATTTCTCATACACAAACAGCAGTTGACCGGCGTTGCCTGGTGAAACGTTGTTGTGATGCCTCTTGTAAGGAGGAGAAATGCGTACCAACATGTTTCTTACTTTGATAAAGGTCGGATTGTAGCCTACCGCGATTGCGGTTTATCGTATCGCGACATTGCTGCTCGCGTTGGCCGAGGTCCAATGACTGTTAGCGGAATATGGAATCCGTGGGTTCAGGATGGTAATACGGAACGCCGTGATGTATTCCAAAAGCCTCGTATCACTAGCAGTAGAGATGACAGGCATCTTATCCGCATGGCTGTAACGTATCGTGCAGCCACGTCTCGATCCCTGAGTCAACACATGGAGACATTTGCATGACAACAACTGTGGTGTCACCGCCAGACACCACACTTGCTAGGTGGTAGCTTTAAATCGGCCGCGGTCCATTAGTACATGTCGGACCCGCGTGTCGCCACTGTGTGATCGCAGACCGAGCGCCACCACAAGGCAGGTCTCGAGATACGGACTAGCACTCGCCCCAGTTGTACGGACGACGTAGCTAGCGATGCACACTGACGAAGCCTCGCTCCTTTGCCGAGCAGATAGTTAGAATAGCCTTCAGCTAAGTCAATGGCTACGACATAGCAAGGCGCCATTAGTAACATTGCATGTATCTAAAGAGTCAAACTTGTATCACCACAATCTCCAGATGTACCACAAGGATGGATTAAAGTTAAGTATTCCAGCAGCTACGTACTTTTCTTTATAGCAGTCATTACGTATCCTGTTTCAGACCTCACGCACCCTGCTTTGGCTTAGCGCGTGCCTTTCGGCTTCCTCTCATTGTGTCTAGGCTGTCTTGTCTAGGCACAACAACAACCACCTGCACGAACAGTTCGACGACGTTTGCAGCAGCATGGACTATCAACTCGGAGACCATGGCTGCGGCTACCCTTGACGCTGCATCACAGGCAGGGGCGCCTGCGATGGTGTACTCAACGACCAACCTGGGTGCACGAATCGCAAAACGTCATTTTTTCGGATGAATCCAGGTTCTGTTTACAGCATCATGATGGTCCATCCGTGTTTGGCGACATCGCGGTGAACGCCCGTTGGAAGCGTGTTTTCGTCATCGCCATACTGGCGTATCACCCGGCGTGATGGTATGGGGTGCCACTGGTTACACGTCTCGGTCATCTCTTGTTCGCATTGACGGCACTTTGAACAGCGGACGTTCCATTTCAGATGTGTTACGTCCCGTCCCTCTACCCTTCATTCGATCCCTGCGAAACCCTACATTTCAGCAGGATAATGCACGACTGCATGTTGCATGTCCTGTAAGGACCTTTCTGGATACAGAAAATGTTCGACTGCTGCCCTGGCCAGCACATTCTCCAGATCTCTCACCAATTGAAAACGTCTGTTCAATGGTGGCCGAGCAACTGGCTTGTCACAATACACCAGTCACTACTCTTGATGAACTGTGGTATCGTGTTGAAGTTGCATGGGCAGCTGTAGCTGTACACGCCATCCAAGCTCTGTTTGACTCAATGCCCAGGCGTATCTAGGCCGTTATTGCGGCCAGAGGTGGTTGTACTGGGTGCTGATTTCTCAGGATCTATGCATCCAAATTGCGTGGAAAAGTAATCACTTGTCAGTTCTAGCATAATATATTTGTCCAGTGAATACCCGTTTATCATCTGCATTTCTTTTTGGTGTAGCAATTTTAATGGCCAGTAGTGTAGGTCAGTCGATACAGGGACGGTTAATGCTGTTTGTGGATGACGCTGGAGTTGTCCGATGATGTCCTTTATGTGCTCCATTGCACAACACTCGATCGAGCATGCCAAGGCATATGTTCAAATGGTTCAAATGGCTCTGAGCACTATGGGACTTAACATCTATGGTCATCAGTCCCCTAGAACTTAGAACTACTTAAACCTAACTAACCTAAGGACAGCACACAACACCCAGCCATCACGAGGCAGAGAAAATCCCTGACCCCGCCGGGAATCGAACGCGGGAACCCGGGCGTGGGAAGCGAGAACGCCATCTCACGACCACGAGATGCGGGCAAGGCATATGTCTACACTCTGTACACCATGTTGGGTTTCAACAGCAGTATGTGGGCGTGCGTTATCCTGTTGGAAAACACCTCCTGGAATGCAGTTCGTGAATGGCAGCATAACACATTGAATCATCAAACTGACGTACAAATTCCTAATCAGGGTGCTCGGGATAACCACGAGAGCGCTCCTGCTTTCATGTACTCCCCAGACTATAATTCCAGGTATTCGCCCAGTGTGTCTAGCACGCAGACAGGTTATTTTCAGGTCTTCAACTGGCGTCCTTCCAACCAACACATGGCCATCACTAGCACCGAGGCAGAACCAGCTTTGATTGGAAAACACAACACACCTCCACCATTTCCTCCAATGACTTTTCGCTTGACACCACTGAAATCACAAATGACGGCAGTTTTGGGTCTGTAGAATGCTGGATCGGAGCTGTCCCAGAAGTAACCGATTTGTAACAGTTCGTTGTGTCACTGTGGCGCCAACTGCTATCCAGATTCCTGCTGCAGATGCAGTACGATGAGCCAGAGCCTTACGCCGAACATGACGGTCTTCCCATTCGGTAGTGCCACTCGGCCGTCCGCCCCTGGCCTTCTTGCGACCGTACATTCTCGTGACCGTTGCTGCCAGAAATCATGTATACAAGGTGAAAAGTATTTAAACCGACAAACTCTGAGAGGTTGTAGGGGACATCAAAACAAATATTTTCCCTAATGTCATTTTTTCCTATGAGGAGTATTAAAACCGGTGGAGGCCGTATTACACTCTTCAGTTGTTAGAGGCCTTATTACGGTCTTCAGTTGTTAGAGGGTGTATTACGCTTTTCAATTGTAGGCAACTGCTGCCCACCAGTGTAGTAGTGCATTGTCTCTGTTTACTAATGTAGCGATACACCTGGAGTGAGTACACTGATATGGTTGGTGCGTACTACGTAGCGCACCACAACGGACGAGCTGCAAGCTGGTTTATCAACAACAATATCCTAATCGCCGTATCCCACATCATACGATGATTTTTCAGGAGATATGTGTATAATGCACTAATGATAGTGGTTCCTTTAGGCATGTAATGCTCCAAAATGACGCATTTTTCGCCCCAAAAGAGACGGTGATGGGGAAGTGAACCCAGGTTTCGTCCCCAGTAACGATTCTTGCAAGGAATCCATCACCTTCTCGTTCAAAGCGCCGAAGTTCTTCACAAGCACCAACACTTCGTTCTCTCATTTCAGGAGTCAGCTGCCGTGGCACCCATCTTGCAGACACTTTGTGAAACTGGAGCACATCATGCACAATGAGGTGTGCTGACCCATGACTAATCTGTAAACTGCAATGTCATTCAATGTCACTCGGCGGTTTTCCTTCACTATGGCTTCAACTGTTGCAATGTTCTGTGGAGTCACAACTCATTGTGCCTGACCTGGACGAGGAGCATCTTCCACTGAAGTCACACCATTTGCGAACTTCCTACTCCATTCGTAGACTTGATGCTGTGACAAATATGCCACACCGTACTGAACCTTCTTTCGTCGATGAATTTCTATAGGTTTCACACCTTCACTAAGCAAAAACCGAATAACAGAACGCTATTCTTCCCTGGTGCAAGCCGCAAGTGGGATGACCATCTTTATACTGATACTGCGACGGTATGTGTGCATCTGCACTATGCTGCAACCTACAGGCCATTCTGCACGCTGTTTGTAGCACGCTTACCAACTTACAGGATAACGGCGCGAAATTTCGATTTGTTATTACAAATTTAAGGTTTTCATTTGACTCACCTCGTATATTCAGTTACTCTTTGTCAGTAGTGTAAGCGGACAGTATCGAATCCTTCCCTGTTTATGCTTAATACTCGTATGTTACGTCTATTTGCCAACTATCAATCGTCCGCAGCTCGTGGTCGTGCGGTAGCGTTCTCGCTTCCCACGCCCGGGTTCCCGGGTTCGATTCCCGGCGGGGTCAGGGATTTTCCCTGCCTCGTGATGACTGGGTGTTGTGTGATGTCCTTAGGTTAGTTAGGTTTAAGTAGTTCTAAGATCTAGGGGACTGATGACCATAGATGTTAAGTCCCATAGTGCTCAGAGCCATTTGAACCAACTATCAATCACTTTACCAATCAAAGAGTCTCTCCAAGTCTTCCTGTAGTTTGCTGGTCATTTTCGTCTGCGAACAGTCTCATGTCAGATTAGCCGTACCAACCGGGATGATAGTAATTGAAAATTACGTTTCACAACAATTTTTTTCTAGTTTTAGTGACGGAATGATTACTGCAGTATGACAAACTGAGGGCGGTTATGAATTATAAAATTCCGAAACCACATTCCTATATCGAAATGCTTGGACATCAATAAGTAGATACTGGAGAGGGAACTAATATCACTGTGA